>NW_005187414.1:6198030-6226543 GCF_000239375.1 Pundamilia nyererei
CTGAAGAAGCTTCTCGGATGAGAGGTGAAACGTCTTCAAGCAACTTAAAGAAGTCCAGACGCTTTTCTTTGCAAGCTCCTTTGACTACGATGATCTGGATGACTGAGAACCTTCACAGACAACATTTGGCAACAAAGTCAGACAAGGCAAAAAGCACCAAACCGATTCATTGCGTGGCATCGGCCTCCTCTCGCCGTCGCCTTTCAAGTCACTGTTTCCAAAGGTTTTGCTGACAGTGCAGTTTGGTTCTGAATACCAAATAAACTGACGAGAATAAGCACCGCAGTCATTTTTGCAAACACGTTGCTTTTCTTGAGATCGAATGATGGACAGACACTTGTGCGTGGTCTGGAAAACAAAATATGTCACTCAGAGATGCTGCTGGAAATGCTGATCTCTCTTTGGCTTGACAGTTGCACATGCTGACATCATACAGTTATATAGGTACAGTCACGTAACCGGCTGCCTCATATTCAGTGTTTAAATCTGTGCATTGCAAATCCTCTCTAAACCAGGAAACAAAACACAGGCACATGACATTACTGTGAAAGGAAAAGTTACACGTTAAGTTACGCACACACACACACGAAGCAATGATGAATAAGTGCTCAGTTGACTTGTATACATGACACTGAAGCACACCGCGTCCCCATTTGTCCGTCCACCGCTGCATCTCTGCTTCAGAGAGGCCGCTGACTAACTGATTATGTAACGTTGAGTTATGTAAGTTAGAAGCAAGCTCAGAGGAACTTCACAAACAACCGCCCACTTGCGCAAACTCTTTCTTTTTCTTTTAATCCTCTAATTTCTAACATGATTGAGTTTTCCAAAAGCTTTCAGTTTTTTTTGACATTATTTCCATGTTTTGGATGCAACTGTTACTACTGCAGCCATTGCCAAATACTGACACGATCAAAGGCTTTGTTTGCTTTCTATTTTTATCATATTTTCTGTTGCATATGTTTTATTTTGATAGGAGTGATAGCAGTTGCAACAGATGGCCTCGTTTAGTCAGGTTATTTACACTCATGACAGAGCAGAGGTGAGGGTCCCGTTAAAGCCGCAGCCTGTCCATACTCTGATTTACTAAAAGGATTTTTTTTTTATACATACGCTGCATGATTTGTGTTTTACTGTCAGTGTAGATGTGAGCTTTGTTTTGTTCTTTTCATCAATTAAAAAAAAAAACAGCAGAACATCATCAGATGACGCATTCAGTGCTTTAAAATGTGTTGTATTTGTGTGTTAATGATGAAAACGCATTGGTCTTTGTTGTTGTAATACATTGGTATGTGTTTTGGTTTTTCTGTGTGTTTGCACCAGGTCTGGCTGTAGGTTTGGGTATTGGAGCTCTAGCAGAATTCGCCAAGAAGAGCATCAGACAAAACGGCGCAGAAGGTAACACTCAGAAATGCGCACACGCACACGCACACACACGCCTAAGTGGCTCGAGCAGTGAGCGGGATTTACACGTTACAGCTAAGAAATGGATGAAAACCTCACCGTTTGCTTTTAAAACACTGGCATATTTATTCATTTTTTACATGACACTTGTTCTTAACAGTAGTATACACAGAAAAAAATCTTAGTAATGTTGTGGTGAGGACTCCTCACGGTGCGTTTGTTTTTGGTTTATGGTAACAACATGCAGAGATTTTGCAGCAGCATTCCTATGAATTGCCCTCAGCACCAATCCCTCTTGCATGTTATTACATGTTGCACACTTCAATTAGGCCATCTCCCTTACAGCCTGCCCCCTAAACAGACGTCCCTGCTCTGCTTCGTCAACCTGCTAATCCTGATACACAGGCTAAGCTGAAACAGAGCGTACAGGCGTAAATCTGTGGCACTTATGCATCTGTTTGTTGCTATTTATTTTTGTGTGCGCTTTAATCCCAGGCACACACTGAACGTGTGTATGTGTGTGAGTGTGTGTGTGTGTGTGTGTGTAATCTTCATTAAAGCCTCTGAAGGCAGCTTCAGATGTACCAGAGCGTACTACCTGATGACCTACTGACACACGTACACAGTCACACCCCTCACACATTGGTACAGTCAGATCCACAGCGCTGCATCCCATTTACCACAGAAGTCGGATACTGGAGCTGCGAGTAACATCACTCCCAAGATATGCATGTTCTAGCAGTAAAGCTGGAAAAGCAAGATAGGCATTCATGCTAAGGATGACTATCTTGATAAGGCTAGTCACATGCATCACTAGCAGGACTGCTCAACTCTTCTTTTTTAGTTTTTTGTTTTTACGCACTGCCAGTGTTCTGCATATAGCTTATATAGTAAGTCACAAATACACAACAGTAGTCCTGCAAATTGCAAATACGGGGTAGGCTTAAATGTAAGGACTCTCTAAAAATTGTCCATAATTCCTAAATGTTGCACAAAATATTTCTCTTAAATCCTTGAATTAAAACGTTTGTCCTTCAGTCAAATCCTTGTTGCCTTATTTTAAAATAATTGTGTTGCTGCATAGAAGAAAAACAGTAAATGTGACACAAGAGCTTGTGAACCTGACTGTGCACACAAGACCACAGACCAGTCTTGACAAAACTTTGCAGAAACATTGCCTACTTCATATAAATGTGAGTGCCCACATCTGTATGGCGTATACAAATCCCACAATCGTATATATTTGTAGAATTGACAGTTTAATTGGGCACGACGACCTTACGACTACTATCACGGTGGCCACTTTTGTTGATGTTTAGTTTCTGCACGGCCTACATTTGTTACACTGTGTATTTTAATGGTCAGTGCAAATTTTTTAATCTTTCTGGAGCAGATTATCAATCAAGTTATCAAAATAAGCCTCAATAAAAATGTTCAAAGGCTAAAAAAAAAATAGCAGAGGAGATCAGACAACTATGTGGGGATAAGTTTAAATTCAAAATATGTGTCACATGACCAAACAGGCACTTCAGGTGCAAAATCTGTCTGTATGGAAAAAAGCAAATACATACAAATACTTAATGAAATCTGTGAAACGTTTTATGTAATCACAATTAAGAAAAGTAAGTATGATTTTACAGTTATTGTTTATTGGCCTGCTGATTGGATAAAACACTTAACATGCATAACAAAATGCACTACATGCAAATGTAATACTACTTTTTGTCTTCAGGTGAAAACAGGAAAGCAGTTCTGGACTCGAGCCCTTTCCTGTCCGAGGCCAACGCTGAGCGCATTGTCAGAACTCTGTGCAAAGTCAGAGGAGCTGCATTAAAGTTGGGACAGATGCTCAGCATTCAAGGTGAGAGACGGACATAGTCGCATTGAAATTTAGATTTTTTTTTTAAAGTTTTCTGCTGGTGAATAAAAAGCATTCCTTACCCTGGATTATGTGAAGGGAAACGCTCTATATAAAATCACAGTTTTCAGGCTGATTATTGTGGTGCAGGTTAGCTTGACCGTGTGCTGTAGTAGCTGAGAACTTGTAAACTGACTAAGAGTTGGTATAGAGGACTTTTTGGTGAGCTTGTTTGTTTTTGTTTAGTTTTTTTTGCTGTCTTTATACTGCGGCTCTGTGTTGGCTCTAACCTGCATTTAGGTCAGTGCTTGTACACAAACAGATAATCCGAGAGCGAGGCCAGCGGCAGTAAACAAAACAACCAGTGAGTTAATGAAGCCGTGTCAGGTAACAGCAGTAAACCCGTCATCACAGCTTTGTTTAGCTCTGTTGCTACCTCTGCCCAACCTTGATTTGGTGACCTTTTCCTTTGGTATTCGTGCCATCTTTGCCTGAACAGTGCAGTGCAGTAAATATAATAAGCCATGAAGACGGTAGCAGGAGAGAGGAAGGCAGCGGCTTCAAAAAAGACCAGGTCAGTCCACTGTGCTGAGACCTGTTGAGCAGTGTTACCATGTCTCTCAAGTGGTGACAAACTGCAGTTTCGAAGTGTGGCTGGGTCAGGGGTTAATGTAATATTCTGTGGGTGGACACACACAATCTCTCTGCTCTTTTCACAGAAAATGTAAAAAGCTGAAATGGAAACGATGATGATAATAATAATAATAATAATAATAATAATAATAATAATAATAATAGTAGTCTGCGGTTGACTATATGCAGAGGATAGAAATCCCTGCAGTCTTTGTCCTCTGCTGACATTTATCTGCCATGGCGGGAATGCAGTGCTGGGCAGATGACTGTCTGTTCAGCCATTGTGCTCTTTTAGCACAGCACTCAAAACGGTGTTAACCTCGAGAGGTCTGAAACTGTTAATAAAGTCTTTAATCCTGGTTACATATATCTTCTGCAGCGCCGGCCAAAGCCAACATTAGACACTGGCAATCTATCAGTTTACACAGCGAGTCTGATTTAACTCGCTGATTATGATTATGATGTGGTTTATTGTACTCAAGCAGTAAAATCAGGCAATTATTATGAGTATTAAAGCTTGATTGCTGTATGTGCTCTTTAGAAGAAGAAGAAGAAAGTGTACTTTATTGGTCCCCGTGGGGAAAATCGCTCCCTGCCCCTTTATGTAGTATCTACAATTTTCAGTCCCATTAAACAAAGTACTAAACTGTACTTTTACTACACATTTTAGTAGGAAACTACACAGCAATTTAATCTACACATTATATCGATGTGTCTGGCTTAATTGTTTATGATAAATTGCTGAGTAATTGCACAATTACATTTGTGCTGTTACTCTATATTCCGACTGCTCTCACACTCACACTGTGATTTTTCCTTTTGACAGCTCAGCTTGTGTTTATAAGCGGACCCACAGCTTCACAATCAGCTAGCAAACCGTTGCCTTTGATCATTAACTCATGTCTGTAAAGTTAAGTTGACTCAGTTTTTCGTCTCTAAGCTGCAAGTATAAATAAAGCACGTCTGATAAGAACAGGTGACCCATAAGCCAGTCAGCCGAAAACGGCATTTTTCAGTCTGTATTTGATGCACGTTTCTCTCAGATTTCTCACAACCGGCTGCACTTAAATCAACGAGAGTCCTCTGACTGTAGCGAGGCATATCCACATATTCAGTTCTGCACTACAGTCACTAAGAGCAGGATCTGTGTTTGTGCACTGGCCTGTGAGAGAGCGGGAGAGCTGCCCCTCACACACTGGCTCAGAGAGAGAGAGAGAAAGTTTTTTTGCATCACGCAGTGTCTAAATGTTACTTTGATCTTTGATGATTAGGCCCTGGTGCCTGTTTCGTACATGTTTCAGCACCCACTCCTGTGTGTCGTTCATGTTTTTTGGGGGGTTTTCTAAAGTAATGGTGCCGCTCAGGTTGCGTTATGCAACGCAATATGGCAGTGAAAAAATAAGCAAATGGGTTTGCTGATGTTATCACGCTGACCTTATTTAACAAGAGTTGAACTTGGGGTCATTCTTTATGCTCAATGATTGCTCAAAGTTGTGGGTAGAGGAGCATGTTTTGATTTTTTTTTTTTTCATTGGTTTGTTTTTTAGCTTTTATGAGGGGAATGGCAGGTAAAATGTTTGAGAACCACTTAACGTAAGTAGAGATCTCAAGATGTTTTTATGTTTCAGATGACGCTTTCATCAATCCTCATCTTGCCAAGATTTTTGAGCGTGTGAGACAGAGTGCTGACTTCATGCCAATCAAACAAATGACAGTAAGACTGATAGTTATGCCATTTCCTCAGCAACTTATATTTTATTTAATGATTTAAGTTGTATTACATTGTGATTCTTGCCCCTGGCTGTTTTGAAAGACTTTTTTTTCCAGTGATGCTAAAATCCTACTTGCTCTTGTCTGTCTGCAGAAAGCACTGAATAATGATTTGGGCCCAAACTGGAGGGACAAGCTGGAAATGTTTGAGGAGCGCCCTTTTGCGGCAGCGTCCATCGGGCAGGTTCACCTTGCACGGATGAAGGATGGCAGGGAGGTGGCCATGAAAATACAGGTTAGGATAAAAACATGTGACACTGCGTCCTCGTGTTGTCAACACTCGCTTAAACTTGCATGCATACAGGAAACGCATAATCTGATTATCAGATGGATGCGTTTCCTTACAGAGGAACATGTGAGCCAGTTATCTCATGCTTTTACTGAATAAAATAGATTTATTGCTGTGCTAACTGTTTATAGTAAATATGATTGTGTGATCAAATTAAACAAAGTGTTTGAAAGTTTTTCTCTCTGTCTGTTGTCTTCAGTATCCTGGTGTGGCTCAGAGTATCAACAGTGATGTCAACAATTTGATGACGGTGCTGAATATGAGCAATGCTCTGCCTGAAGGTGTGTACACACACACACACACACACACACACACACACACAGCATCCTCTTCATCTCCCTGTGTCTGCTTCTCTCTACCTGTTTCTGAGTTACTGTTTCCACGACTAGTCCCAATGTTTTTGTCCTGTTTTGTTTGTGTCTGTAGGTCTGTTTCCAGAGCACCTGATAGATGTCATGAGAAAAGAGCTAGCCCTGGAGTGTGACTATATTAGAGAAGCCCAGTGTGCAAGGAAGTTCAGGTATTATGCAGCAAATGTTGTTGTAATCTGAAAGCCAAGCTTGAGAAATATTTTTTCCTTTAATTAAATTACTAAAGAAAATAATTTTTAGCTCATATGGCCAAAGGATTCATGAGCTCATGCTATGGCAATTTACAAGAATTGCTTTTCCTGGGGCATTGCTCAGATTTTAGTGATCACCTAATAGGTCTTCACCCAGATTGTGGTCAAATTTGAGGTTCTGAGTGGATTTGAATTTCTACTAATTTAGCAATACACCCGACCAATGAAAAACTTATCACTTTGTTTCCATATTTCATAAACATATCTTAAATCCTGGATTTCTAAAACTCAGTCTATGCAAACCTGATTAAACCTTTAAGAAATAAAAGGTGTAGGGTCTAGCTGTCATGAATTCACGTGCAGGAATCTGAGCCTAATGCTATATTACACTGGAAATGGGAAATCAGAAATCTTGAATTCTGGGTCATGATCAGCCCCTCAAGTGGAACTTGCCACTTACAAAAGTCTGAGAAGTCCCACCAACCCCAACTGCGCGATTCAAGCAGGATAAATGGCAGTAAAGCTGCAGAAGTTGTATTTGTGACTCTCTAATTCAGCGAGGCACAGAGAACCGACCAGGCTGCAGCATTGCATTGTGCTCCAGGTATTGTTAGTGATGGCGCCACCTGGCTTCAGAGCAAAACAGAGCCTGTATTCGTACTCACTGGAACACAGTCACCTCGTGTGTGACAGTCATTCCCAGCTCCAAGATCTGACTTCCAAGTTAAAAGGAAGGCTGCATTAATCTATGTGCTGGGATAAAGTGGACCGTAGACCTAACTGTCATGCCAGTGACAGCACACTATCGTACTCGACAGAATCCCTGATGCACTGATCGAGTATTTGAGCTCACATCATGGCTCGATTCTCCTTTCTGTTCTTTCTCCGCACTGTGCGGTCTGCTCTCCGTCACCCCTGAAACACTCGGGTTACACAGATATAGTTAGCTTATTCCACCCCCCTTTTTAAATGTCCGTTGCTTGGGTTCAAGGTCAGGCTGACTGTGATTGCTAGCCAGTTTTATATATAGACTTAACACTCTATGTGGAGTGTTGTGTTCTTAAGTTGTATTTCATGTGTTTTTGTATCTGCTCATGTCTGGCTCAGGGAGCTGTTAAAGGACCATCCGTTCTTCTACGTACCAGAGGTGATAGACGAGCTGAGCAGCCGCCATGTTCTCACTACTGAACTCGTTCCTGGATTTCCCCTGGACAAAGCCGAGAGCCTCTCTCAGGAGCTGAAGAACGAGGTACGGATGGTTACGATTACACAAGTTAGTTTGTGCAGAGGGGCTTTCTCAACTGCAGACATTCCTTTCTTAGCGGATCCCAGTTCAGTCAACACACTAAACACCACAAAAAAGCAAAAGTGAGTACAATCTGGCATGTGTTTCTTTTCAGCAGATTGAATGTATACCTTTGTCTTTTCTTTCAGATCTGCCTCAACATCTTGACTCTGTGTGTCAGAGAGCTGTTCGAGTTCAGGTACATGCAGACCGACCCAAACTGGTCCAACTTCTTCTATGATCCACAGGCGCACAGGGTGAGTTTCAGTACAACCTGTTGTGTGTTGTCATGAAGTTTGTTCAGCTGTAAATATAAGTAATATGAAGTTGGCAGTTAATGGGAAGTGGTAACTGCCGTGTGCTCCTCTAGGTGGCGCTGTTGGACTTTGGAGCCACGAGAGGATTTGATCAGTGTTTCACTGATGTCTACATAGAGGTGAGACCAGGCAGCTGCTATATAATCATCATGAATGGTGATGATGTATGCTCTTTATGGAGCTTCACTAACTTTTTCTGTGTTGATCTTCTGACTGTGGGATGTTAATCTCAGATTGTCAAGCCTTAAATGACTTTAGTAACTCTTAATGCTTCTGCATACCAAGACTTTTTGAACAATTTCTTTCATTCTCTCAACTTTGGGGGATCAGTTTGGGTTTGGCTCCTTCTGTTTCAACATGATGCTCACCAGTGCCCAAAGCAAGGTGCATACAGACATGGATGAGCGGTGTCGAAGAACTTGACTGGCCTCCACAGAGTCTTGACCTCAACCTAATAAACAACCTTTGGGACGAATTAGAGTGGAGACTGTGAGCCAGGCCTTTTCATTCAACGTCAGTGTCTGACCTCACAAATCTTTAAAAAAAGAAAAGTCAGAAATCCCATAAACACTCTTAAAGCCTTCCCAGAAGAGTTGAAACTGTTATAGCTGCAAAGGAGCCAACATCATATTAAAACGTATGGATTAAGAATGGACTGTCACTCAAGTTCATATGCATGTGGAGACAGATGAGCGAATCCTTTTGGCAGTACAGTGCAGGTGCAGCTGTAATATTTCTAGCAGTAATCCAGAGACGAGACAACATAAAGCTCCAGTAGTTGTACATCTCCCCTCAGGGTTTACGTCTTAGTTTTTTCGCTGATGTTGACATTTTGTAACTCACACTTGTACTCATTTGCCTCTGATGATTGGTGAACTCGATCTTAATGCCAAATCAGAAGGTGTTAAAAGACCCTAATTGTTCATGGCAACCCAAATCCTCGCAAGAGATTCGAATCTAAATTTGAATGAAGAAAAAGAGAGTGACATGTGCGACCTGTGTGTGTCCTGTGCAGATAATCCGTTCAGCTGCCATGGGCAACAGGGAGGGAGTACTAAAGAAATCTATCGAGATGAAGTTCCTGACCGGTTACGAGTCCAAGGTAATGATCTCTTTGAGCTTTTTCTGCCTGCTCTGCTTTACAAATGATGGCTTTGTCACTGTGGAGTAGCCATAAACAAGTAAATGAGAGTTGTAAAAGTGCACAAACATAATGTGTTAAGCATGTGTTTTGGTTTAATTTTTTTTTGTTCTTTTGGGGGTTTTTTTACATCTGTTGTCCAGGCAATGGTGAATGCCCACGTGGATGCAGTGATGATCCTCGGCGAGGCTTTTGCCTCCTCGGAGCCCTTCGACTTCGGTTCCCAGTCCACCACCGAGAGGATCCACAACCTCATCCCCGTGATGCTCAAACACCGGCTCGCCCCGCCCCCAGAGGAGACGTACTCGCTCCACCGTAAGATGGGCGGCTCGTTCCTCATCTGCTCCCGGTTGAATGCTCAGCTGCAGTGCAGGGAGATGTTCGAAATGTCGTATCAGAAGTACTGGGAAGGCCGCACGCCACCGTCTGACTCGACATAAAACCAATCTGTGTTTGGAATTATGATGGACTGGATGGGGGGGAAGGGGGCCAACAGAAAAGTGCCCATAGATACCAAAACGGAGGAAGGAAACTGTCGTCGAGCGCCAGCGTGTTGGGCATCCAATGGAAAAGACCCGCATACATATCAACACCCATCATTTTTGGTTTGAAAGAGGGAGCAGCAACATGGTGTGCGTGTTGCGTTTAAGGCCAGAAGAAAAAAAGCTGTAAGAGACAAGAGTGAAGGAGAGAAGCAGCCTTGTTTTAGGTGTAAACTGAGTGTAAAAAGGTTGAATTTGCATCTCTTGATGATTTCACGATGATTCTTGCATCTTATGTTGCTGTGTTTTGTTGAGCTTTGGGATACACTGTAAAGTTTGCTCTTTACCGTAAATGTCACAACATTGCATTGCGTTAACTAAGCTTTCATTTTAGGCCAGAATAACAATGCAGGTATTTCTGCTTCTTTAAAAAAAAAAAAAAAACACATTTAATTAGATATTATGGCTATAAATAATAGGTATTGGTCTAAAAGCAGACTGCAGATAATTACAGTCTTTTTTTTTATAAAATAAAAATAGAGATGATGAGAATTATTCAAGCATTTTGTTTAGTTTTTCTTTTTTTTCTTTTTTTTTTTAAGGGGTGACAAAGTGATATTTCTCAGCACTTACACACAAGAATGTGTGACTTTACCATATGTATATGTAGTATACAGGATCTTGTGTATTAATGCAGCCAGACAGTACTAAATGATGTTGTTTATAGCTTGTAGCTTCTAAGGGAAATTGTTTTGGGCATGAGATTAAGTCAAGCTTAATTCACAGGAGGATGAAAGTCTCTAATTTAAATAGGTTCTGTCCTCTTTTTGGGTTTTAAACAGTGTTCATATGGACTAACTAGCCAAGTTAGCATCATTGTTGCTCAAAATTTAAATTCTGTCAGACATAATTCAGATTTCCTGAATCTGAATTGTTTTTTTTCCTTATTTTCAGTCAGAAACTAACAAACCACATGGATCCATGTTGCTCTCTGCTTAGAAATGAATGTTTCCCAGAAGAAACAGGTCATAGCTCACACATCAAACACTGGACCTGAATGTTCACAAACTACCTGGATGGGAAGCGCTCGTCCTGATAACGCACAAGATCAGCTTGTGGGCTTGGCTCGCTCCCACAAGTCGGTAATCTCTCCACGCCTCCTTGGGTGAAAAATCCTCCTAACTGGTGTGTGACTGTGAAAGTTCTCTGTGATCTGCTGTGTGAATACTGTTATGATGATATGATGATATGGTGTGAAAATGGGGGGGGAGAAAAAAAACAAGGTGCCTGATGTTTCTAGCAGATGGTTTGTAGCTAGAAATCTCTACTTTATATTTCATATTAAGCATCACTGAGCAGAGGGTTTCAATTTTGTAATCGAAATGCATTCTTAACTGAACGTTGTAATAAAATATATGAAAAGAGTAAATGTTTGAGCTACTCTGGTCGGGGTGTCTCTGTGTGGGTTTATGTGTGTGTGTGGTCCCTGCTTTACGTTATCACTGTTACCCAGGCATATGTGTGTATAACCCAGATTTTGATGTGTGTTGGCCCCTCGGTTAGGTTGTAATCTGTTTTTAAAAGAGAAAACGAGTGAAAACACAGTAGAGGGAGAGAGGTCATCTTCCTTATTTAGCTACGTCTTGGCCAGCAGTGGAGGAACTGGCACAGAGCCTGGGAAATGAGAAGGCACGCTGAAATATTCAGACGATGTGAACCCGCACACTTAAAATATCCGAGCAAATAAATCATGCTGTTACCCGCGCACAGGGAGGTGAGTTGCTTTGGGGCGAGTGGGCGTCGATAGACACACTCTTTGTGATACTTTTTGTTTGGAGAAACCCAAACCTATTGCAAGTAATTTCAGTTAACCGGTGCTTTCAGTGTCAAGTGCACGAAGAACCTGATGTAATTCACTAAATATCCAGCACATGGCGCTGCCGTGTTCTCCCACAGCGACTTGACAGGTCAGCCGCTGGAGTAGAGACAACATCCTGAAGAGAAAACAAAACATAAGCAGCCTGAAGCCAGACGGATAATTATATGGAACTCAGCTGGCTGCAGGTACAATATTGCTTTATTAAAAATATCCGGTGTGCAGAGGCGGGAGAGATTACACACAGCAGCAGTGATTAAATCAGGCGCATGTACTTGACACTGAATGCTGTGTGTGTGTGTGTGTGTGTGTGTGTGCATGAGAGATTCATATAAATGCACACATGAAAGGTCATAAATTATACCTCTGACCCTGAAGCATGTATTTATTGTGTGTTAGAAAATAGTCAAACTAATTATACAACAATTAAGTATTGGTATGGAAAGCTTGATCAGGGTTTTATTTTATTAAATCTAGTCAAGTACAGTCTGCTTGTATAAACAGTACTGTGCAAAAGTCTTGAGCCACCCTTTGTTTCTGCACGTTTTGCTAAGAAAAAGGAAAATGGTTACAGTGATATAATGAAAACTAAGACCTGTTGACACTGACTTTCAGTCCAGTTCTTGTGTAATCTGGAATACCTCAGCCTTTCTCCCTGTTGCTCGAGATCACTTTAAAAATGAAAAGAAATGTTAAAAAAATTAGGAGTGCCTCAAGGCTTTCACACAATACTGTATAATCATGTTAGAAAATCTATCTGAACATCCTGTCTATCAAACTCAAAATACTTTTTAGAACTACTTTATAAACCCTGGCTGTGTGGGGTTCGTTAGGACGGGCATCCAGCATCCATGTTTGGATTAAGACGTTTTTCTAGCCCACGTAGGTGCTGTGCTTCATCCCAGTGCCATGAATGTCTGTACTGACACTCCAACTTGCTGAGCTGAAAGAGATTTGTCTCAACTGTGGCTGTGTTTACATGACACAGAGGATGGTGGGCGTGTTAGTAGGATGCCGTGGAAGAGACATCTGGTCAGAAAAAGCAAGGGGTAAGAAATCCTTATTTGGTGACCAAAATCAAGTCTGTGCACAATCAAAAAGCCAAACTGCTCTTACTGCAGGTTTACCAGGTTCCTTCAGCGTGTTTTTGCACCAGGTTTGTCCTCGTAAGTGTGGAGAAGGTCAATGACACATTTATTTTATTTTTTTTAGCAACATGGGAGTTAATTTTTATGAAGTAATCAAGACCTGCACATCTCAGCCTCTAAATCAGATAAACTAAATTACCTCATATTTGGTAAACACATTTTAACTCCTGGCCCACATACAGCAAATCTGATCTCAAGTGGGCTGAACCAGGAAAAATAATTATAATAACCTGAACAGATGATGACCAACCAAAGATACCTTTAAAAAGCGCAATTTCAACAATAATTAATTATTTAATTTTTAGTAACATTGTTAGAGCACCCCCCTTTTGGTCTGCCAAAATGCTCCCACACTGCCTAAATAATAGGCAGTGTGCAAATTGCACAAGGCGTTGCACTTCTTTTTTCCTCTAATTTGTCCAGATTTTTGGGGGTTTTTTTGAAGGACACACTACACAACATGAGTTACATGCAGTTTTCAGCTGCTCTTTGAGAATCACTACAAACATACAATTTTATGTCAGACTGTTTTATCTTTAGCATTTTTTGTAGATTCAACAAAAGAAATAGGGTCTAACTGTTTTTGCAGCAGACTTTTACTAATAAAGTGCCTAAAGGTACAACTTTAAATGAGATCTTTGCAAAATTGTCCGTTGTAAGCAGACACAGCATTGGTTCTTCCCTTGGGTTTGGTGCCTGTTTTATGCTTGAATGATTCATAGTTCAATGCTAAATGGTTTAACAATCAAACATAAAGATGAAAATGGTAAGGTACAAGGCTGGACTGAGAATAAGTGGGAGAGAAAATAAGTCTGGAGAACTATTGCTCAAGACCAGCAGTTCTTGAGCCACTGGTCTTAAAAATGACAAGACAGTCTGCGGGCAAAATATACAGAAATACAGGGTTGCTCAAGACTTTTGCACATTACTGCAGTTTCTGGATGAAACAGACTTTCAACAATCAAGTTTATACTGGAGATAAATGTCAAACATGTCACGGTCTGCAACCAGCAGACGTGTTCAAAAATACGAGTCAAATGAAAGTCCATCCACAAATGATTTATTTACATAAAAATGTAAAGCATAAATGCTGCTTTATGGTTTCCAGATGAAAAACAGAGACTGCAGCTATTAAACCAGATTGAATGCAGGTGAGACACTCCACAAATATGAAACACCTTTAATTTAGAGGATGAATAACCAAGAAGTCTTTCTGTTAGGTTAGTAGGAAGCAGTTAATAAATGTGCGAGAAGTCATTGTAGTTAATGACTGAGGCATATATTGATTCAACAAAGCACGCACCATACAGTTACAAGTTTCCCATATTTGGACTAAAATGACTTTTAATTGCAAGACTTTTATATCTTTTGCCTCAAACTGCTTAATACCGACGCAGCAAAGCCACAAAAATAAGCCACAATCATAAATTATGCAAGTGGTCATTTGACACCAAAGATTCATGCAGAAAAAAAAAATACTGTTCCACAATTTAAAAAAAAAGCATAACATCTATTTAATGTTCCCCCTTAAACACACTAAAGAAACACAAAAAAAACCAAGATTGTGACAAAATTGTTTCATATTTAGATCTATGAAAAGAAACTCCAGCACCACACATACAGAAACACATGTGAGAGAACATCAGTCCATTGTAAGGCATAAGATATCATCACCATTACAGACATCATTACCATCATCATCATTATCATTACCTCTATGTTCACACACTAACACTGTACGACATGTGCACATTTAAAACATAAAAATATTGGTGTTCTCAACTAAAATACAGAAATCTTCCTAAAAGGCATTTGTCTAAAATAACGAATATCATAAAAAAAACCTCAAAGTGATATATCAGCATTACAAAGTATGGGGTAAAAATCACATGAATGAATGAATTTGTATTATTACGAGTCCACTTTTCTATTTCATATGTCATAAGAAATGATTCGCGTACCTGTATTTAAAAACGCTCTGAGGAGCATTTTTACTGTTTTCAGCAGCAAACAAATTCCACTGTTAAAATACAGTAAAGTGCTGTTGGTGAGATTTGCTATTGTTTAAACTCTAGTCAGTAGACTAGTCACAACCACTTCATTAGGTACACCTTGCTAGTAATGGGTTGGATCCATGTTTGCCTTCAGAACTGCCTTAATTGTTCGTGTCACAAATGCAACAAGTTGCTGGAAACATTTCTCAGAGATTTTGGTCCATGTTGACATGATAGCATCACATAGTTGCTGTGGATTTGTTGGCTGAATCTCCTGTCCCATCACATCCCAAAGGCATTCTATTGGATTGAGATCCGATGACTGTGGAGGTCATTTGAACTCACTGTCATGTTCAAAAATCGATGACCTCGGCTTTGTGAGTTATTCTGATGGAAGTAGCCATCAGAAGACGGGTACACTGTGGCCACTGTGGAGGCTGTGGTCTTTAAACAATGCTCAGTTGGTACTCAGGGGCTCAGCAGCCTAAATCTTTTAAAAAAGGCAGGATGGATTCATGCTTTTATGTTGCTTATGCCAAATTCTGACCCTACCATCTGCATTTTGCAGCCAAAATTGAGACTCATCAGACAAGGCAACATTTTTCCAATCTCCTAATGTCCAATTTTGATGAGCCAGTGTGAGCTCTAGTTTCAGTTTCTTGTTTATAGCAGACATGAGTGGCACCCAGTGGTCTTCTGCTGCTGTGGCCCATGTGCGTTAAGGTGTAGTGCATTCAGAGAAGATTATTTGAGTTAGCGTTGCCTTCCTATCAGTTTGGCCATTGAAATCTGGCCATTCTCTGATCTTGATCTTCATCTTGACCATGCCTGCATGCCTAAATGGACAGAGTTGCTGCCATGTGAGGTAAACCTAATGAAATGGCCAGTGAGTGATTGAGCTTTACAGTGTAACACTGCAGCTGTTTATTTGCTATTGTAAGGTCGTTTTATCATTTCTATCGTAATCCCTATAAGCAGTCTATTAATGTAAAACACATCCTGAAGCAACACTGACCTTGCACCACTCAGTTAAGTGATTGTTGTTGCAGTCAGTACCATTAACAGCTACACTGAAGACAAATGTCGGGCTGATTCATCGCTTTAAGAGTCTTTATTGTGGTGGCCCGCTCCCAGCTAAACCCTACCACTGCTCTCAGTCACACATCAACGAGAAACCAAACTTCACATCCACAAGAATCAGGTCTGAACATAAAATAGCTGATGGTGATTTAAACGTAAGCATTTGCAGTCCCTTAAGTCCTGGCTCTTGCCAAAGAAAAAACAGAACTCTATTATAACTTAAAAAATGTACAATAGCCGGCCATTAATGTTCTTCCCCGAAGGTATCTGCATCTAAAGTCTTAGTGATCAGGGAAAGAAATAGGGTATAAATGAACCTGATTTTATTAATTATTTCCTGCCAACACACTTAATAATTTTGATCTAGTACACTGTTTTTCATTGTCATTTACTTTATTTTTATTTTTTATAGCCTTTTTGACTTGTTATACTCTTGGGTATTTTTTAAGGGAAATAGGGCAATGATGTGGTGCATGAGAAAGCTGATGGGGTATCATGGGAAAGGCTTTATTTGGCTCAACAATTCCACCGCAACTTACAGAGTGATGCACATTTCTCCCCCTTTTAGCTTCAGGACCACTTACACAGCTGAACCACATTCTTCAGTCTCCCTCTTGAATATTGCACACTATCCATCACACAAACGCACCACTTACGTTTGGCTGCATGTGACACGAAACAGTGAATTAATCAGCTTTAAATGTTTCTGATCTGATTGTTTCAAAAAGGGAGCTCGGAGTTTCTAATGGGAGGAGCTGGCGGCTTCCACCGACTCTCATCAATTAACAAACAATAGCTGTTCGAACATGGGCCTGTAACTTTATCTTCATCATAATGTGACAGACAGTGTGTCTTCCAGAGTGATTAATAGTGGGAGCTGATATTTTGAGACTGTTAATTAGATACAGTGCAGGAATAATGTGCTATATCCCTTTGGCACTGATTTACACATTTAAGAGGTATGAAAACTCAAATCAAATATTCATCAGGAAGAATGAATCATTTTTAACTCGGTTTTTCTCAGGTTTTTTTAGGCTCACGCACATCATGTGACCAGCAAAAAAACATATTAGCTTTATTAGCAAGGATAAGATAATCGCCTGGTTGCAGATTTTCAATCCATTGTCATGAGTTTTTACTCAGAGTTGAGTGAATATCGCGTAGCATGGTGTTGTATTTTAACCATGACATGCTCCACAGGAAGACGTGTGTTTCACAGCCCGGGCTCATGTGCTGTGATGTTGAGTTTTGGGATTGTTTTGTATGAAGATCGATGGACATACAGCGCTGTGGCTGTTACTGTATATCCTGACATTACATGGAGAAGACTGGCGATTTGATATTATAACAAAACTGTAAGGGAAAGGCCACAATACACTAGAAGCTAAGGCTAAAGGTAGTCTCTGATACAACATTTAAAACATGTGATAAAAAGTCCTGGGGCAGCTCAATCAAGCAGCTCACGAATTTTCCTTTATCCATATTTGGCAATTAAATCAAAGAACAATGAAAAAAATCCAACATCACTTTTATAATTACTCAACAAAGTCAACACATGTAGTTTTTATTCATTATTAATATCATTATTATCCCTTATATTTCTTGTGGCTGTAAATGCTAAGTATAATTTTCGGCAAACGTAAATGTGACCAATCAGCAGCCAGCGATTAAAGATTTCCATGAAGGGCAGCCTCTCGCTTCACTGTTCATTAATGAATCCATTCATCACGTCTCGGCCTCTACACGGTGTCAGCTCAAGGTCATTACTAATGAAAAAGTCACCTTTGGGGAGGTCAAAGAGGTCAAGCTGTCCGTGCGACCCACCAGCTAGCATGAGAACGGCTTCCCTCACACATCCTGAGGAATGCCCTGGTCTCTGCAGCCTGAGGAGGGAGGGAACACAAGGCTCTCTATCATTTGGTGTCCCTGCTATCAATTTTAAAAAGGTTTTTAAATGCCTGCATGCAATTACAAATCATTCATTTTGAACTGTTGACAGCAGTCATGATTTTACTCTTCATTTCATTCAATTTGGCAAAATTGAAAGCGGAACTTGGCAGGACCCTGGTGGGGACTACCACGAGGCATGAGGGGCAAAACTAGGCTGCTTTGAATCCTGTGTTTGTTGGAGATACTTTTGCACAGCTGTTTCTGCATCTTTTTGCCATCACAGGTGGAGGTGAGCTGAACATGCTGGGCTTGGAGATAATAAAGCGCAAATAAGAGTCAATAGAAACGAGAACAGAGCTTTGGCAACAAGATAATGGCATGTGCCTATACTGCACAAGCAAGTTTAATACAGTTAAGCAAATGTACTGTGTTTATGCAGCACAATGCTTCCAAATAGACCTATCACAGAGGTTGGCAAGGTGCATAGTGTAGTTTGCAGTGTTTTAGGTCTGCCGCACATTTAACCCAGAACTATAAACCAAGCATTATCTCTGCAGGGAGGGAGGAAAGGTAATGCTTATTTCCCCCATAGGAAAAAGCTCCAAATCTCCCCCAAAACCTACAGGATGATGCCATGGGGGAAGATGTTGAAACACTGTAAGCAGCAGCAGCAGCAGTGATGGCAGCAGCTTAACTCCTGGAAGAGTCTATGTATGCCCATACCCTCTGCATTAGAATAAGTACTGGCAGATTAGGTGCAGTACTGTGATTACGCGGTGTGTTGGATATATGTTAAAGTGGGAGGAGGGAGTCATGTGAGTGGAGCAGCAGACTTGGGTTTGTCTAACAGAACAAGCATGCAGACTTTGTTTAATGTTGTTATCCATGACAAATAACTCAGAATCCACCAGTTGCCTGGAGTGTGCTTGTTCTAAATGCGTCTAACATTGCTTCATCCCACAGTCCAAAGACATGCATGTTAGCTTAAATCAGCGGTGTCCAAACCCAGGCCTCGAGGGGCGGTGTCCTGCAGGTTTTAGATGTGTCCTTGATCCATCACAGCTGATTTAAATAGCTAACTGACCTCCTCAGCATGTCTTGTAGTTCTCCAGAGGCCTGGTAATGAACTAATCATTTGATTCAGGTGTGTTTACCCAGGGTGAGATCTAAAACCTGCAGGACACCAGCCCTCGAGGCCTGGAGTTGGACAAGCCTGGCTTAAATGGTGTTTCTAAATGGGTAGGCATGGTCATCCAGGGATTTTCCTGGTCCTTCCAGCCCTCCTTACCCTGAAGATGGACAAGCAGTTAAGAAAATGGATGGTTAACTCTGGGAATGAGAACTGAGCATTCTTGTGGAGCTCTTTAATCACACACACCATAGGTAAACTCAGCTCAGTTAGTAAAGCCGTCACTAAGCTTTTAGTCATATTACATGGTGCGATACCATAGTTTCGAATCAGGTATGTCGGATTAAACATGGCTGGATGTGTATGAACATTTACTGAGCTTAGCAGACCAGGCTCCATGACAGCTCAGTCCACTGATGAGCAGGACGGTGTCACACAAATAGAAAGCAGTGAGTTGCCAAACTCTTGCTGCCAAGATCGTGAGAACGTTCCGATTTGTGTTGAAGTCCTTTAAGGGTAACTGTTTGTTTCTGGCTTACAATAACTGTGTTAAATTTAGAAAAAAAAAAAAGCTCGATGTTCGCTATTTCTTTGACTTGCTTCTACATCCTCCGCAGTTTTATTAACTCAGTGGGGGACTGTTGGTTGTAAAAGAAGGGAAAAAAGAGACACCTACCATCAGAAACTTTCGTGAAGGAGCAGCGTAGAGGGGGAGAAAAGAGACAAGAGACGGTTAGTGAGAACACGTTTCACTGTTTTTAAGGTGATGTGTGAAGCTGACAGCACTGATGTAGTTCAAAGAAAACAGTTCAGTATGAACTATGAAACCCTTTTGAGCTACAAATAAACGCAGCAGTTTTGGGGGGTAACGTAAACATCCTCACAGTTGAAACAAAATGAGTTTTTATCTTAGTTTAAAAGTTATTGTTTAACAGAATAATCAGTTATTTATCATCTCATATTTATTAAATATTATAATCAGTATTTTTTTGTACTGGAGCAGTGGTGGCTGACAATGATCATCTGTATGCTTAAGTAGATATTCCAGTAATAACCATAAATCATTTGTCACTTGCAGCATTTCAAATTAATTCAAAGTTTGTCTGTTTTTTGTTTTTTTTTAACTTATTTTTCTTTAAAAGCAAGGACATTTGGAAGTGACCTCAAACATCTGAGTGGCAGGGTACATTACATGATCAAATGAACACATTTACAGTAACATGACCCTCATCCACTGGATCGATGGGATGAGAGATGGAGACGGGAACCAGGGAAAACCAAAAACTGAAGAAGAAACTGAGGTGGCGAGGAAGACTGGGGAGCGGGCAGCGAGTGGGAGGAATTATGTGAGAGTGAGCAGGAAGGAGAGGAAGAGAGGAAGCAAAGATATGAGAAGATCAAACAGGAACAATCACTGGATGGAGAAAAAAGGCAGATGGAAGGCGATCAGTGGGAGGGAGATAACACCACGATCATTAGATAGATGGGAAAAAAAGAAGAGGGCGACAGCCATGTATGTGGAGCTGGAGTTATGAAGAGAGAGGAAACTGATCATATACAGCACAGGCTCATTAGAGGGAGAGAGGGAGGAAACTCACACAGAGACCACATTTTCAGAGGCATTAAATGCATAGAGGAAGAAAGCTGAATCAGCCCATACGAGCATGAACTCTCAAAGCTACCGCGTATTGTGGTAATGAATAACTGAATAACAACTGATCTCCTAAATAAACAGCCGGCGTTATTTCAGTCCAACTGGGAAACAGTCATCTTACGCAAACCCGAATATTCAACATGCTACCAGAGAATGATTTTTACAGTAACAGTTGCAGAAGATGTGTGCCCAGAGGCCTGAAAAACAGCGGGGATCAGTGAACAAAAACACACCGGGGGGGCCGCTCACTCCCACACACACACAATTACTGTACCTCGCGCACAACAAACACGCACGTTCTCGCAGGCGTGTGCGAATCGATACACTCTGGTGGCGCAGGCAGGCAGCAATTAGGCTACCTCACATAAGGACACTTACAGGGCTGTGGATAATTCAAAGGCTGCACTGAGACAATGGTGACTCTTGTGCGTGTGTGTGTGTGTGTGTGCACTTGTTCATGCATCAGTGCCTAAGGAGAGGCTGAGTTCCTGACAGAGAGGGTGGTAAAATTACCCAACCTTTTCATGTCTGTTCTCTGCATCTTTCTTTCTTTCATGTTTCTGCACGATTTATGTAAAACCCTTTGAACAACTTTGTAATACAGAGCCACTGATTGCATCCCTTTGCAACACAGGCCTTGAAGGATAATGCTGCTATTATCCTGCTTTATTTTATTTTATTTTTGTTTTTTTCACCAATAAAAACCACAGAAAAGACCCAAACCAGCAACAAATCTCACCGAGCGCCCTGGTTTCCAGCTGATCATACAATTCTTTAAAAATGGGTCGTAATTATGTTGTTTCATTTTTCGGCTCTGCCACGTCTTGAGGATGCAATATTTAGCTTTGATATTTCCTAAGTGAAATAAAATAAGTTCTGCTTTAACAGCAGCAGGTCAGTGTTAAATAACTAAAGATAATTTACTGGAGGCCATTTAGTGCAAACAGAGTAATTTTTGGAGCACATGGGAGGGCTTTGGCTGCCATCAGCGATGGCTGATTTGGGCCAGACCGGTGAAACTCCCCTTTCTGTCAGTGTAAATAAATTTAACTACACATTTAACCCATGAAATAACTCAATATAAGGAAAAGAAGTGTAATTTCAACAGTATGTCTGAGTTTTTTGACATGACAAAGAAATGTTTCGGTATTAAATGAAAGAAATCTGTGCTTAAATGGTAAGAACAAAATCTGTTAAATTACAGGAAAAAGTTCCAGTAGCTCATTGCCCAGATTGTCCTGTAATTTTAAACAAAAGTTTCTGTTAATCCACAGATGATCCACAGAAAAACACAAATCAAAATTTATGCTAATTTATTTTAACCATTCAGAGGGCCAGATCGGACTCTTTACTGGGCCAATTCTGGTCCCCGGACCTTATGTTTTGCTTGCTGAAACTAACTTTAAAAGTGCATGTGACACATGTGGACAAAAGAAAGCAAAGGGGAAGACAAACACAGACACTAGTAGCTGCTACTGACTTGCCAGGATGACCATGTCCATTCCCCAGAAGATGCTCATGATCCATCCGACCATGATAACAGCTGTGAGGATCTGAATCAGGGCTGCTGCTACGTTGAGCCAGAATACACAGCAAACACCTCGCTCTGAGATCAGCTCACTGCGAGCGCCGCACAGCACTGTGAACGCTGAGATGAAGGTGCCTGTGGGAAAAACACCACAAGTCATACTGTTACCAAAAACAATCCAAGAAGTTATTGTTTTAACAGTTCTGATGTACTTTGCTATCAAATATCTCTGCGATGTTTATAGTCCGACATGATAAAAACCTTTGAGGAGTTTTCCATTCTGGTTAATCTCCAGCGAGGCCAAAACAGACTCCGGATGAAATGAACCAGAAAGGGTTTTTTTATTGTTTCAAATAGAAACATCACACAGGTAAATTGCACTTACACAACTTAGTGCTTTGAGACAAATGCGGATATATTGAATACAATAAGCCTTCAACAAAATCATGTGGAGTAATTTGTAGACAGCTATTCAGGGCATGAGTACACTTAAAGGACCTTAAATGTACATGAATGTGCAAAAGTCTTGAGTCACCCCTAAGTTTTTTAACATTTTAGTTCTGAAGAGCCAGATTGTTTTGTTACTTTTTAAGGGGTCTCAAGCAATAGTTCTCCAGACTTTCTGAAGGTCTTTCAAAGGTTTTCTTTGGACATTGGCTGCTTTTCCACTCATTTCCAGGAAAGTCCTGAACAATCTATGCAAGAATGCCAAAACATGACACAATTGGACAGATATAAAATAGTTAATTCTGTACCAACAAGCTGATTCCCAAAGAATCAGAAATTTTCTCAGTGGAAGTTTAGCTCTCAAGAAGCTAACCTAAAGAAGGAAAACTGGAAGTATCAGTCATGGACTGACCTCCCCAGAAACCGGACCTCAACATTAGTGAAGCAGTGTGTGATCATCCAGGAAAACAGCTTTGAATGTCCTTCAAGAAGCCTGGAGAATTATTCCTGAAGACTTCTTAAAGAAATTACATCACATCTCTCTTTATTGGTTTGAAACACACAGTCACGGTCATGGACAGTAAATGCTGCATTTCTTCTCAGCACTACATCTGTACTTAATCCCTGAAGAGAGATAAGAAAGATTTTCTGTGACTGCAGCTGTCAGTCATGACATTACTCCCCGCCAGAGATGGGCAGTAACGCGTTACTGTAATCTGATTACTTCTTTCAGGTAACGTCTAAAGTAAGGGATTACTATTGCAAAAACGGTAATTAGATTACCGTTACTTTCCCGTAGGAACGCTGCGTTACTGCATTACTAAAACCGTGATTTTTTGCGAGAATGTCTCATGACAGAGACGTAAGCGAGTGCGACGTTCGTGACAACAGCTGTGTGCAGATCAACAATGGATCATATATCGAGTGCGGGAGAGAGTATGAGCGTGAAGCGTTTAAAGCGTGGAAGTACTGACCTTACTTTGAGTTTGATTCCATAAAAAGTGACAAAAACATTAGTGTCCGTTGTGCGTGGGAAGAAAACTTCTTTTTACAGCGAAAAAACCCCCCTGAACTTCCAAGCAAGCACCGAGTGCGCTACGACGTAATGGGAAACTCACAGAGAAACACAAAAAAAAAATTATTTTATGTTCTGGAATGTGCAGAAAATAAGTTTAAATGTTAAACAAATTTCTTCCAGTCAGAGAATGTTGCATATAGTTAAATCTTTGCTTGATGCATAAAGTTAAAAGATTAAAACTAATAAAACAAGTTTTAAAAAGAGACTTTTCCATTTGATTACATTTTGTATGATGGATTATGTAGAAAAAGTAGAATTGGGCTGAAAGATCTATTGCTTTATCACCTATTCAGGTTGTAAATCGTGTTTTTAAAAAGTAACTAAGTAACTAAGTAATTAATTACTTTTGAAAATAAGTAATGAGTAAAGTAACGGGATTACTTTTGGGGGAGTTACTGATTACTTTTTTCAAGTAACTTGACCAACACTGCTCCCCGCTGTACTGCATCAGGTCCAATATGAACAAAAGAAGGAACTTATAAGCCTTGAACTTAAATCAGTGTCATAAGAAACACTTAAAATGTGAAAAATCATCTTTTTGTTTTAGTTTCAGGACCCTTGTCCCATCCCAATTAAGAAAGCAAAATCACCGTAAACAATGATTTTGTAAAGCCGGTTTGGGGTTTGTTTGTTTGTTTTTTTTAATTCAAGTACAACAATAGTTGTTATCTTAATATTTATTCAAACTTTCAGAAATGAAAAGTAGTAGATTACTGTTAACAAAAGAAATTTGACTCACTGCTACTGTGTAGCAGTAGCAGTGAGTCAAATGATTGAGCTTAAATGTGCAGTCACCCCCTCAGAGGCCCATTCTGGGCTAAGAAAAACCAGCACTTCATTTTATGCATTCAGTTTTGTTTTTGTATTTTTATTATAGGAGCAGTTGAGAGCTGCCCAATTTTTAAGATGTTAAAAGCACTAATAGTATTAATATAACGTAGTAAAAGTAGTAAAACACTTATTAAAACAGATTTATTTACTTGTTTACTCTCAGTACTTCGTCAGATCTCTGTATACAGTAAAGATGTGCATGGAAATAACAGCAGCTGTATAACGTGATACAACCAGTCACACCTGAAGAGCAAAATGTTTCTCTCTGCCACAGAGAAATTACTGAAGCTAGACTAAAGAAGCTGTTCTCTATGTTTTGTTTTGGGGTGTTTTTCCTGTGTCTAAGAGAGAGAGTCAGTACTTAAGGTTTTCCCGGTGGCAGGTACCTGGCCATTGCAGCGATGTCTCTATGCCCTGGAGAAAAAGCACATATACTGGCTGTTTGTAATAGAGCTGAAACAGGATTATCTCAATGTTCAACTCTTATCTGTCTGAATTAAGTCCAGTCGCACTCCTTATTCTGCTATCTGAAAGCCTGGAGACCATCCCCTGCACAGTAAATGCTCTGTGTGAAACTGTATGCACGAGTTTGAGCATCCACGTATACAACTCTGGAAACCTTCTGGGTCCAGTTTTTCAATGAGTGCATAAAAACTAAAATCAAAAAATAAACCTATAAACAGAAGACAAATTCCATTCTTGTGACATTTGCAGAATATAAATGCTCAGATTAAATCATTTTGCAGACTTGTGGATTTCAGACCCACAGTGTTTAAAGTAAAGATGCTGCAGATGTCATATTTTAATTAGGTCATATTTACTCACAAGTTCTTGTTGAGCTTAAAATAGCTGATAGTATAGTATTTTCTCAAAGTCACAACACCAAAGAACCTTTTTAAGACCTAAAAAAGCCTAAATTGTTCAAACAATCAGCTGACGCTCCGGCTTGCTCTCCGCAGGCTTTTTGTAAAGACTAAATACTGTGAATATTGCATGCGACATAAGAAATGCCTGGTGGGCGTTGTGTGCATCATGGCCTTGGCCCTTCCCTTTCTGCCAGCTCCATTTCTTGTCACATTGGTGAAATTCAAATAACACAGCAAGCAGAACAGGTGGGGGGAGGGAGGAGCAGGCTCTGCCAGGCTGCCGGCTGTGTGTGCTTTTTTTTTCTAAGTAGAAAGGAAAGGCCAGCTCATGTATAAGTTAGTTTCTCACTTTTTTCTCTGTTTCATTTTCTTTTTCTCTCTGCTTCAAAATTTCCATCCAGTATCAGTCTCTTTCATTAACTATGCGTTTGGAGACAGTTGTATCGTGGTGAATCTTTCAACAGAAGCACTGCAATAGTATGAGTCTGGATTGTCTGAGCACATCTGATGAATCTGAATGACATAAAATGTAATATTTACTCTCACAAGGCTTATACTTGACTGTCACAGAAAAGTAAGATAAGTAAGTATATACATTGGTGGAAAGGAAGAGATGAACCCTCATATTTTCTTTGCTCATTTCAAAGCCTCGAGCAGAAAGAGCAACAGCGGGCTAAAACGAGAGTCCATCCAGGACCGACGTGGTCTGATCAGGAGCAGAAATTTTCAGGTCACAGAGGCCACACCCACCAGCAGATGCTCTGGCTGCCTTAGGAGCTGCCCACCTCCGGACATTAGCTGTGATTGACAGCCAGCTGGTAGCTGAATGGTTACGCATCACTTCCGTCAGAGTTTTGGCATGCACAGAAGGATTTCTATGGTCTGTTTAGTTTTACTTCTTCTGCATGACTTCCAACGTCAGCGGTCTCTGTCAGGTACTGTTCACATGTGTCGCTTTCACTGGATGCGTTATTAGGTACACCTTACTAGTACTAGTTTGGACCCTCTTTTACCTTCAAAACCCCTCAATTCTTCAATACTTAGGTAGGCTGTGGCATTTTGACAGGCTGTCAATCTGTCACAGGGCTAACCTGCCATGACAGCACAAATCAAGGCTGATCAGACCAAGCAGCCTTTATTGTTCAGTTGTAGCCTTAGTTTCCTGTTCTTTTCTGACAGGAGTAGTGTGGTCTTCTGCTGCAGTCGCCATCTCTTTCCTGGTTCGACATGTTGTGCATTCAGATGTGCTCTTCTGCATACCTTGGTTGTAACAAGAGTTACTGAGTTACTGTTTACTTCCTAGCTTGAAGCAGTCTCCTCTGATCTCTGGCATCAATAAGGCATTTTTGAGTCATCGCTCACATCCCAACAGAGTAGTACTGCTCACTGGATATTTTTTCTTTTTCAGGCCATTTTCTGTAAACTCTAGAGATAGTCTCAGTAGATCAGCAGTTTCTTAAATACTCAGCCGAACTGGCACCAACAAACATGCCATGTTCCGAGTCACTTTAATAAACTTTATTCCCCATTCTGATGCTTTGAACTTTAGCTGCTTGTCTTGGTCATATGTTTGGCTGATTAAATATTTGTCTTAACAAGCAGTTGAACAGGTGTTCCCAATGAAGTTTTTTGCTGTCTGTTCCAATATAATTTATCAAATAGCAATGCAACTAAATATTAGATCCGCTTTTGAAAAAACAAAACAATTTGGAGTATTTGTTTGGCTCAGCACACCAAAACCTACAAGTTCATTCTTCGAAATTAAGAAATATTTGAATCTGAGAAAGCAGGATAATGAAGGATAACTGAATGTAAAACCAAAACAGTCAACTGAAAGATACTAAAATGCTATAAGAACTGCAGAGTTGGGCTCTTCGAATTTATCAGTGTGTCACTTTGTCAAATAAAACCACATTGATTAAATAAGTTTAAATTAAGTCAAATTATTAAGTCAAATTATCATTTTGGCATTAATGATCACTTGCCAAGTGAATATTACCATGAATCCGTCTAATAAGAGGATTTTGCATAGGGAAAAAATTATATAACTTTAAATATATTTCCAAAATTATTATATGTTGGATTAATTCTTAGATCATATTAAAACTATCAAAACAGTAAATTGATCAGTGGAGAGCATTTTAGTCAGCATGTAATCAAAGAGCACAGAGCTAACTATAAGGAAAATACTCCGCTAAATAATTGCAGCTGGGCAAAACCTGAACAAATATATGTGCTTAACAATATACTTTGCTTAACAATATACGTTGAGCTGATGCAATAATAAAGTCAGAATAAATCTTTCAGTTTTTTGCTAGAGAAATCCAACAATCCTCTAGGTGCGAAAAGCTCTTGGCTTCGTTGTATGTCGTATGTGGGATATTGTGAGTACGTACATGCGTGTTTGTGTCTATGTGTGTCAGTAGATATTACCCAGACTAATTACTATAATTACACAGAGAACTCTACAAAGCACCCACTGGTAGTGTGGGAGGTTAATGATGGAGTGTAAGAGTGTCAAGACAGCAAGAGAAGCAGACATAAAGGGAGAGAGAAAACAGGAAGGAAGAGAAAGGACCAGAAAACAACGGAGGATGTGAACTGTAAAGCTGTGTTGATTAGATGAAATGGTACTTGCATACCAACTCAAAGTAACCAGTAATCAGGTGTATCACTTAAGTATCGAGGTACTCCACCTTTAAGGCCAGTCCACCTTAAAGCTGACAGGTGGAAAGGGAAAAGCTCCCCCTTTATATAGATGTGAAACTCCTCCTTCCATTGACTATAGTTTGCAAGTCTTAGATAAAGTTTTGTTGTTGTTTTTAAAAAAAAAAAATTAAATATTGAGGGAAAAGAGAGAAAGAAAGATCATCAGGTAGTTCAAATCTAAAGAAAAAAAAATGCATTCAGCATTTTCTTGTGAAAAAATGTGCCTTAAAATTACAATTTGTTAAATCTCACCACTCGATCTCAGTAGATTGCAGTCAACTCTCCTGTACTGGGTTTCATGGGTAGCTGGTGTACGTATTTTTTTACTCTGAAGGAGGCCGTAAAACTTTGTTGAAGGAGTTTGATACAAGTCAGTAACTTACATCACAGTGATATTGAGGTGACCTGCTGAGGATATGCTGAACCTCTCTGTCAGTAAGTGCTACAGTTTTTGCCACTATTAGCTGCTCTTATCCTCTTTTACCTGCTGTTAGCCTCTGTTTGCTGCTCTTATCCTCTTTTACCTGCTGTTAGCCTCTGTT
>NW_005187414.1:6226563-6235081 GCF_000239375.1 Pundamilia nyererei
GCTGCTCTTATCCTCTTTTACCTGCTGTTAGCCTCTGTTTGCTGCTCTTATCCTCTTTTACCTGCTGTTAGCCTCTGTTAGGTGCTCTTAGGCTCTTTTATCTTTTGTTAGCCTCCGTTAGCTGATCATAGCCTGTTTTACCTGTTGTTAGCCCCTGTTAGGTGCTCATTGCCTTTGTTTGCTGCTCTTATCTTCTTTTACGTGTTGTTAGCCTCTGTTAATTGTTATTAGCTTATGTTAGCTGCTCTTAGTCTCTTTTACTTGCTCATAGCCTCTGTTAGCTGCTCATAGCTTCTGTTAGCTGCTCTTAGCCTCTTTTATCTGTTGTTAGCCTCTGTTAGCTGCTTATTGCCTCTGCTGCTCTTATCCTCTTTTACCTGCGGTTCTCTAAAGTAGATAAAAACATTGCTAGACCTGAAGAGTTAGCAAACTATCATTCAGTGTAATTAAACTGTCTATCAGAGAGTAAGTGTGCTTTTTATGACACTCAAGCTTAACATTAGCTCTTGGAATGTTAGTTTATAACCAGTGTTAGTGTAACATGATACATTGTCATTACAGTAATCGCATAATATTTTTCAGTAACAGTTACAATTTATGTGGTTACTCGTGTTATAAGGGTTCTTCAGTTATCTGCAGGCTGGGTGGATAGAAAGAAAACATATTAATAAAAAACGTCTAAACAATTAGACATGAATCAATGTATATTTCTGTGTACAATATTCTTTTTCTTTCTATCAAATGACCTCAAAAAATGGTGAAGTAGGCTGACTTAATCCCTAACTAAAAGTACCATATATTTATTTATTTTGTAAATAAGAGCAGTTGTGCACTGAACACACTGTTATGTCACCCACGTGTTAGACCAGTGACAACTGATTCATTTTGTGCACTGACTTTTAGATACCACACGATTTTTAAAATAGTTGCTGCTGATTGGGTAACACTTCTGACAAAACCACCAAAGGAAAAACAAACATACTTCATAGACAGTTGCACAGTCTTTCAGTGAAATGTTTTTCAGCCTGCAGCCATTTGCAAAGCATTTTTAGGCTGAACCTGCCCCTGACTTTTAAGGAGTATCACCTCACTGGACATATTGCTTTTGTTACTCAGCGCATCTTTGCCAGTGTTGCTTTTAAACTCAAAAGTCACGGGTTATAACAAAACTATGGATAACATTCCCTCCCTTGCAGAGTAGCTAGCCACCTACTACTAAAGAACTTCAAGCAGCTTTACATGTTTTTGTGTTTGCAGCCAGTAAAGTGTTAGCAAAACAGCATGTCTTTGGCTCAATTAGCTTGCCCTGTGAACACATATTTAACATGAAACTAAGTCAAATATCCAGGTCAGCCTGTGCTTTGTCGCCCTGCTCTCTTCCTTGTCATACAGCGTTTGAATTTGTTGGAGAATGACACATTCTGTCTTAGCAAATATAAAGTCCTCAGTTTAGAGAAAGCTAATGACAACAAGCAGCGTTCTCGGCTCTGGTGACGAGAAAGCATGTAGCTCTCGGTTAGTCCCTCTCCAATTGAATGACCCAAGCTGGCAAGCTAACGATCTCTAGTATCTAAATTAGACCAAGAATGAACGCCAACCTGAGTGAAACAACGATTATTAACATGTACCTGTTTTTAAAAAAAACATTCATCACAAACTCCAATTCTTTTTTTATTCATCATTTCCTGCAAATATGATGCAACATTCTCTATTTCTGTTGGTTTTACGTGTCAAATTCAATGTATTGAATGTATTCTTTATGTGACAGAATTTAGTTTGAGCGACCACTGAATACAGAATAAAGAATGAGGAAAAGCTGCCAGATGCCAAAAAATGCTAATCGAGGGTTGTTGTTTTTTTTCTAGTATCAGAAAATGTAATGCAGTTGCAGAAATGGGACTGACAAAAAACCCATACACTACTGGATTATGTTTTAAATTAGTATTTTTAATGAAAACGTGTGCACTATGAGCATTAATCATGCAAATTGCTTTTGCCCAGTGCTGTAGACAAGTGAGACTGAGTGGAGTAAGAGAGGAACACTGCTAATTTTAGTGCAAGTAAACACATGAAAATTCAGACACGAGATATCAACAGAACTCAGCAACGACACACTGCAGTGTCTCTAATATTACATGCAGTCAATCTCACAGGAACACACACTGAGAGGACTAAGTCATATATTCACTTAAGTGTTTTAAAGCTTCACACTTTCCTCTCCTCTTATGGCAAATATCGTAATGCAACCAGTGACCCGGAGTTTCTTCCACAGTAAGTGTGCGTAATTATTTACAGCTCTTGTATCAGTTTACACTGAAGCTGCTAACAGCTTGTGTGGTACTCGCCTGTAGTTTTTAACTCAGTCTCTGTTACATTGCTGGGATGATATAAGATTCTTGTTCTTAACATGTCAGCAGGCAGAGGCGGGGTTAATGCAAAGTTTAATCACGTAGGCTTGTGAGACAGAGGCTGTTTAAATCCTGAAAGTCAACACACAGGTGTAGTCGTTGATTTTAGAGGCTGAGGAAACACGTCTGGCTAGATTTGAGCCTACTAGTCAATATCCACCTGATATGTGAACTGCCTACTATGCATGAAATGGTTTGACTTTGACACCACTGTTACACAGCTCCGTGCAAAGTTTTTACACTTGATCTGTTTGTGGAGATTAAATAAATGGTATGTAACATGTTAAATATTCAGCTTAAGAAGTACTATTAGACATACTTTGTCACATTTGAAAGACTCAAGGCAGGCCGGCTGCTTTATCTCAATGCTTTTGACTCAAGGACAAGTGTGCCCCAACAATCAGACACAAAGGAGAATCTTTTGTCTTTAAACAAACATGGAGCGGATCTTTAGGTTTCTGTAGTAATAGTGCCAGAGATGTCATACCAATAATAGTTACTACTGTGCCAGGTGCTGTATCACCTGTTATCCTGACCTGTTGTACCTTTGCATGAACATGAATGTCTGGGGGGCTTTGGCTCATGTCCAAATTCAATTACACATTTCTAAATTTTATTTTGCCGTCAGGTTGAATAGATCGAGACGCTCTTTTCAGTCCCAGTCAGTTAGAGCCAAACTACACACACACACTGCCATGCATGCATTGTGTTCATTTTAGTCAGGGTTGTCATGGCAACAGCTATTCAATGAAATGTCAATGCATTCAGGCAAACTGACACACATACACGCACACACACACTGTAAACACACGCTCTTCGATGAAGGGCTGCCGTGCTACTTTCCGCACATATTAGGGATCAATTTTGTGCTCCTGTCAAGAAAAGGGAAAACAGGTCAGCGGGGGTTTGCTGACCCTGTTGTAATGTTTGTGGCAGTCTCGAGGAGTCAACAATTCAACACTTAAAGAAAGGTGGCAGCAAACAGACTCCTGAATGTGAGTCAAAAGAGAGGAAAATAGGAATGAATGTGAGAAAATAGTTGGGATTTGAAGGCTATTTTTAGATGGAAGTATAACAAATAAACACGGCGAGAGTAGGGAGGAGTATGAATCCCATGAGATATGCCCACTAGATCAGAGGGGGAGGAAATGTGGGGAGGGGGAAGTCTCTCCCTTGGTTATTTGGTGAATTGAGCTCAGGTATGTTCCTTATAACTGATGTTTTCCGCATGTCACCAAATCTTTTTCCTCATAGTGACTTTCACTTATTGCTTTCTACATATTCTACTTTTTCTTGAAATCAGCTCCTGACGTTCTGCTGCGTTTGAATCAAACCACTGAACTGATGAGTAAACAGCTGTGTGTGAATACCGGGGTCCGGACGCGTGTGACTAAATGTCTTTCAAAACCTTATGTAGCAGTATTAATTTGTTGACAGCCGCTCATTATATCTGTATTTGTGTGTGCGCGTGTATCAGTCTGGCGGCGGCGGTGGGCTTTGTTATGTAGTGGCGATGAGCGTATCTGTGTGTCATTAGCTACCAGATGTTACATAATGTGACAAAGTGGAGGAATTAGATGGAGAAGGCAGAACAGAAGGCAGAAACACCCTTCCATTAGCTAATGAGCTGCAAACCCGGTCGATGTCTGCTTAGAAATACACACACAGCGAGACCACCGGCTTCATCACACACCTGAGAATGTGTGGGTGAACTGTGCACACATTAAAGTGAGTCAGACTCAGCTCTGCTGCTTTGTTGTCATTTAAATTCATATTTTAGTTTTCTTGTTTTGGGATTTTTTGCTACAGATTTAACTAAATGTGAAATGGCTTTAAATGTATAAAATCCTTTTTTTAAAGTTTCAATTTGGATAAATCTACAAGTACTATGCTGTCAGCTCCAGGAGCTTAATTCAGCTCTTTCATACACTTTTGTAGTAAGAAAAAAAACATTTCTAAATAACATATTAAAAGACAAAAAAATGCAATTTGTGTCCATTTTACAAATATGATGATTAGTTATGGATTTGTGTATCATGTGATTTCCATAACATGAGCTTTGTATGAAAATGACACATGTTGAGTGTGTCCTCAGTGAGGATGTGTCTACCTGCTGTGATGATGTAGCTGCACGGACTTTATTAACACCTGGCAGACTGAGCCCGTGTGCTTCTTACTGTAACACAATGTGTGAGTGGGGTCTTATTCTTAACACGTTTCTCACACATTTATGGAAGTAGTCAGGAAAATACAAGCAGGGGGACTATTTTTTTCACTCCTCTGAGTTTTCTGATCTAATTCATGTAGTATTTCTTTTTTCTTTTTGCCTTTACATTTGTACACCTCGTCTTGTGAGTTTGCTGACTGTTTGCACCTGAGCCCCAAACCAAATCAAAAACCAGGTGAAATTAGAGGGAATTAGAAAAGGAAAGAAAAAGAAAGTGTGATTTATCTTACCAAGTCCAGGTATGAAGGTATTCAGAAAAAGACAGATGACCGCCAAGGGGAAAGGCATAGTGGGAATTGCAGCTCTCAGGGGGCCTTTCTTCTCCCTGACCTCCACCACCACTCCTCCACCTGCTGTAGGGCCCCCGGACATGGCTTTAGTCCCCAGATTATCATCTGTTTTGACACGCCCCTGCTCCGTTCCTCCGTCTTTCTGTGCCATCTCTCTTTTCTCTTTAGATTAAAAGCAGCTTCAGGTGAGTGGGTGAGATTTGTTTCCCCTGGATTAGGATTTAGATGAGGGCAAAAATAAATGTCAAAAATAGTTGTATCCACAGAGGATTAGCTAAATATTCAGCAGTTCATGTCATCAGCTGGCTCTCCACTCACAGCTTATGACACATTCACTGGCAAATATACAGGAGCAGCAACAAGCTAGAAATGTGAATTTGTGGCAAAAAGGGTTAAACTGTTTATAGAAAAGCAATGCATATTTAATTTTATTTGAGATGAGATATATTTTTAAAGTCAGCTTAACAAATGTTCACACATATCCACGTCTCAGGAGAGCAATTGTCTTCAAGAACATATGAGGGAGATGCAGAGATTCGTCTGAAAAAGTAAATTTAAATCAGGGAAAAAAGTCTCAAACAAAGCAGAAGTTTCAAAATCCTGCAACTGTGAGTCCTTAAAAAGCACTGTGTCCATCATCAGAAGTCAGTGACATCGTCTGTTTGTTCCCATACATGTCCAGCATGTCCTTAAGGAAGCCTCCTTAAAATATTTTCAACATCTTCAGTAAAGTCCTCAAACTATGTGCTGCAATTTCTTATTTTCTTTCTTTCTTTCTCTTTTTTCTTTCTTTTTCTTTCTTTCTTCAGTAAAATCCTGCTAATCCTACACACCTCTCCAAGACAGAGAGCAGACAGCGCACACACCGACCCCCGTTTTTCTACTACGTCTCTCTCTCTCCCTCTCCCTGTTTTCTCTCCCTCTGCCCCCCTCCATTTAAAGGAACAGTGCCATCATTTGCTGCCTCTGAATGAAGTCGATCCATAAAGCTAATGCAAAAAATTACACACTGTTGCTTAAATTATCTTGCATGATGACCCTAAAGAAAACCTTTGCACGATTTTCCTGCAGCGTAATTCCAATCCAACTGATTAAAGCCCAGTCCTTTTTGTTTACATTTATCTAATGTGTTCACACATCTCCACGAGCGCTTTATGTGAGCGTCAGATAATGGTTGAGAGAAGACACACATTTACAAATGTCCCCAGTTTGTAATATAGATAATTACAACTGATGGATTGTGTAATGATTGTGTAATTGCAGCGCTCATTTTCAAAGCTACCTGCTGTTCTTTCCCGTGAATACACAGCTGGGTTTACAGCAGGTTTACAAAACCGAGAAAGAAAGGAGAAGGACGGGAAGCTGAGACAAAGCAGATGAGCGATGAAAAAAAGAAGAAAACTCAACAGTGGAGAGCGAGATCAGACAAAGAGACAATCAAGGTGTCAGTATTTCAGCTATCATTAATGTAATAGCTGAAATACTGACATACCACCCCCCCACTCCTCCCCTGACTTCCACTTAATCCCCCATATCTCACTTTTCAACTTCTCTTCCTCATCTTCTTCACCACTTCTCCAGTCTGCTCGCGCAAGCTTTATTTAAACACAGTTGCAAATCTGCGAAAGCCTGAAATTAATCTCGGTCTCAGTTTTCATCTCTCTCTCTCCCTCTACGTCTCTCTCTCTCATTTCTGTTTGGTTTCCTAGCAACCCAGGAAGCTGAAGGTAATTATACAAAAGATATTGATCTCTACTTTGTGGTCCCTCTCTATCCCCCTCCTATTTTTCCCATCTCTCCCACTAATTTCAGTTCAATCCCTACTTTTAATTTCCTCTCATCTCTGAATCACGGGCGGTGCTGTAACTGCCAACTCGGCTGTAGTTTTCTCTTTTGTTTTGGTTATGCAAAGCGACATTATTATGTGTCTGACAGTCCAGGACTCTCAGAAATCTGGACCGATGAACTCAGTCATCGTTGGATTGTTGAGCCAAAGGCATGTGGTGTATGCTTATTACCATGACAACATGACAGGAAAAGTAATACAGTGTTTTAAAAAAACAAAAAATATTTCACAATTTATTTACAGTGAGCCAATTGTAATCAAAAACAATTTCTCATTGTAAGAAAAATGTACATTTGAGCTACAACAGTTTAATACTACTGTTTGGATTCAGGTTATAAGGATATTCTGGCAGTTATACTCCAGTCTCTATAAATAGCTTGATGCAGATTTGTTGGCGCATCCGTGATATGAATTTCTGGTTCCACCACATCCCAAAGGTGCTCTATTGGATTGAGATCCAATTACCAGGGAGGGCATTTGAGTGCAGTAAACTCATGTTAAAGAAACCATTGTTGGATAATTTGAGATTTGCGACATGATGCGTTATCCTGCTGGAAGCAGCCATCAGAAGATGGGTACGCTGTGGTCATAAAAGGATGGATGTGGTCAGCAATACTAACCAAGTAGGCTTATTGCAGTGCAGTAGGGCCCAAAGGGTGCCAAGAAAATATCCTCAACCACCACCAGCCTGAACTTCGTGCTTTTATGTTGTTTAAACTAAATTCTGACACTTACCACCCAAATGTCACTGAGGGATCATGAGTCATCAAACCAGACAATGTTTTTCCAGTTTTCTATTGTGACATCTGACATAAACAAGTCATTTTCACCCAGAGAGCTGCTACTCATTGGATATTCTCTCTTTGTGAGGCCATGCTCTGCAAACCCTCCAGACGGTTGTGTTGGAAATCCCAGCAAATACTCACCAGTCCATCTGGCACCAACAACAATGCCACATCAAATAAGATGTTTACCGTTCTTTCCCATTCTTATGTTCAGTTTAAATTTTAGCAGGTCACCATGACCATGTCTGCGTGCCTAAATGCATTGAATTGCTGGTATGTGATTGGCTGATTAGGTATTTACATTAACAAGGAGTTGTGGTATCTAATAAAGCAGTCAGTGACTTACACTCACACTACTGATGTAGTTTGGTTTGTTATCTTTCTTTAATTATAACAATAAATTAGCCTTCTTACAGTTCTTTTGTTTCTTACATCCCACAGCTGCATGACTCCTGTCATAGTTGAGATTGGGGAAAAACCAAACAGGGAGATGGTGAAAGCCGGTCATGGGTCATTAATCGCTACAGGAGTCGTGGTCACTTTGGCCTGTCGCTAGCTAAATCATAACACTGCATCAGCCACACAAACACTGTTTTTGAACATTTACTTTCCCATTAGTATATTGCATTCAAAATGTAAAGTAGTTTGCAATAAATAGCATTTTCCTCGCAACCAACAGGACATTATTTCACAAGTGCTCTTTATTTTTATAGCTAAAGTAGGTGTTCAGTAGCCATCTTAAAATGCCATTTTGGCTTTTAAAAGTTACACCAGGAGCTCAGAAAGATGTAGCTTTTTCATTTATCACTTCTCAAATGTAGCTGTTTGAGAAGTGATAAATGACCAACCTCAGACGGGTGATTTACAGTCTAATTTCCCTGCTGAGCACGTTAATAACCTTCTAATTGAGGGTGTCTGCAAGGAATACTCAACAGTGTGTGTATAAAATCTGCTTTGGAGGA
>NW_005187414.1:6236195-6238069 GCF_000239375.1 Pundamilia nyererei
AAGCACAAACTCAAGCCTTCTTGAAGTTATAACTTTAAATACTTTATTCTAGTGTTCACAGATACGTTGTTGTAATGATTGATTGTTGTTTGAGTTATTGTTGCTTTCCTATCAGCTGGAGTCTGGCCACTTTCCTCTGCTGCTCACTGGATATTTTTGGATTATTATCCATAAATCATAGAAATGGTTGTGTGGGAAAATCCCAGTAGATCAGAAGCTTCTGAAATACTCACGCCAGCTGAGAAACTGCAATGTTGCATTCGTTTACTTAAATCACCTTTCTTCCCTATTCTGAATTTCAGCAAGTTGCCTTGATCATGTCTACATGTCTAAATGCATCGACTTTCTGCTAAGTGACTGGCTGATTACAAAACCAATTGGAAAAAGTTGGGACACTGAAATGCAAGTGAAAACAAAATATAATATTAGTCATATTAAGTCATATTAAAAACAAACAGTGGGAGGAGCATTATTTAACTACATAGGGCAACTGGCAACAGATCAGTAACATGACTGGGTATAAAATGAGCATCTTAGAAAGGCAGAGTTTCTGAGAAGTAAAGATGGGATGAAATTTGATGAATTTCTCAAAATAAAATTGCAAAGAGTAAATATCTTCAAAGATTTGGAGGATCTGGTGAAATCTCCGTGTGCAAAGAACAAGATCAAAAATCAATACTGAATGACCGTGAACTTCACGTGGTGCTGCATTAAACACAGACATGATTCTGTCATGGAAATCAGTGCATGGGCTCTCTGTCTGTGAACACAGTTCACTGTGCCATCCACAAGTGGAGGTTATTTATCTAAATTTCAGGAGCGAGACCACACCTCGTACACTCTTCTTCCAGTAATCTGTCTATATATGCTTCCTGCACTACAACCCATTGTTCTCATTTGAGTCTCCCAGGCACACCTCCTCCTTTTAATGCATTTCCTTCTCATTAGTACGTGGGGATCCACCTGCCAGTCCCCTCTGAGGCCTTCCCCAGACCACAGCATCAGTTCACTGATGTTACAGGTTGTTGTGGAAATAAGGGGATGCTGCACAGACATGACCCAGGCCCAACTTTTTGACATGTGTTGTTGCCATCAAGGTACAAAATAAACCACTTTCTCAGTTTATAACAATATGATTATAATTATTATCCATTCATTCATTCATTCATTCATTCATTCATTCATTCATTCTCTGCCGCTTATCCTTTTCAGGGTTTTCATTAAAACTTTAGAGAGCCTCCGAGGTTTTCTGCAATTGGAGGTTATAGATTTGCAGTTTGGGATAGCGAGCAGGTAAATAATTAAAGTGCGCCATGCTGATAAATATCAGCCATTTTTCTGTGCTGTAACTTTGCATTTTCCTGATGTCTGGTACTTTAACTCTAATTTCACTTGTGTAAAATTCACCACTGGTGATTGCAGAACTTGAGGCTGTCTACTTCTTGCCCTACTTTCTACAGGTAGGTCAAGCTGACAGACCTGCTTCATGCAAATTTGACAAGGCATCTCCATAACTCCCTCCTTGGCCCCTTGAATGAGGATTTTATTACCATGACAAAAGCCATGTGAGGCGTGGTTTAAATATAGCACTGATTAACAAAGCTGTTCAGCCATTTATCCCCTAATACGCTGAGCTCTTGTGCTGCCGATTCATTAGTTTGGTGTTTTGAAAACCATCATCGCAATTGCAAAGAAGGAGCACTCGAGCTGGCCCGCGTCCCTTCTGTTTTTCCCTTATTAATATGTAAAATTATTCAGCAAGGTCCTTCAAAATCTAATCACGCCATCTCTCCTGACGGGTCACCTGTGGCGTCAATAAGGCACGCGTTGTGAGCTTTTATGGAGCAATCAGATCGTACGCTCAGAAGGCTGCG
>NW_005187414.1:6239265-6240378 GCF_000239375.1 Pundamilia nyererei
GGAGGAATTGAAAGCAGCATTTTTCCGGACCGAAGGTGCCTGAAAACATTATAGAGATATAAAGAACTATTAAAAGAAATCCAAGTGGAAAATTATGTCACTATATCACCGTAAAATTGTTTTTACAGTTGGCTGTTTTGTGTGTCTGTAAACTTTTCAAAATCACAGGACTTTGATTGTTGCAGTAATGTTGTGTTAAAAGGCCTCAGTTCAGTTTGTCTGTATTTTTAAGAGTAACAATGTCTTTCATTTTAGCTTTTGTTCATCTAAGACTTCTTTTTTAAATCGGTTCCTTTTTTGGCCTTTCAGCAAACACGATCACGCTTAATTAAAAAAAGTTCAAATGACCAAATTTTGACTTTTGAAAGACAGAAAAGGAGGAGCAATTTGCCCTTTACGAGAAAAATAAGTAGCATGCAGTCAGCTTACTGTCAGACGTAACGAGAGACGACAAAAGAACGATGCAGGCCATCAGAATGACGGGGTTCTTCATCATCATCATCTTCTTCTTTGGTGTTGTTGTCCTGCTTGTCTCTGTTTTTCTCTTCAGCCTGCTTGCTCACCTGCACAGCTCGGTGTCTGTCTTCTTTCACACAGCCCCTCTCCCTTTTATTAAGCTGATATCATATGCATGTGTACGCGTGTGCACATACGTGCATGCGTCTCTGTGCAGAACATGTACAAGGTAGCAGAACAAGTTCCATTACAAAAATATATGAGTTGCAACTCCCCAACATGCAAACAAAGTGCGGTTATGTGGTCAGCAGGGGAAAGAAGAATCGGGGGAGGAGGGCAAATGATGCTGTGGTTGAAACCTGTTTCTCTGAAATTGAAAACACAACTTCTCCACCTGAGTCACCGAATGTTGCTGTATGTGTGAGCGTATCTGTACTTGAGCATATGCATAATTGTGCATTCTGCAGATGCATTGCGGTTTTAAGCTTGTCTCATTGTTACAAGATAAGATAAGATGAGTTAAAATAAAATAAGATAAAATTACACATATTTGGGTATAAATTTGTCAGGAAAAATGTCTTAAATAAGTTGTTTCCCGGCCTGATCAAATTTATAGTGTATTTTTTAAGAGTGGCTCTCTTTCAAACGAAAAAAAAA
>NW_005187414.1:6241867-6243883 GCF_000239375.1 Pundamilia nyererei
CTCAGGAACGGTTCAAAGTCTAGTTTCTATTTTTTTGATGACGGTGCAGAAAGGTTTTGTTCCTCAGGAAAGAACTGAAAACCTGCACAAGACATGACATGACATGATATTCGAGACCAGCGAGGTTTTAACGGAAAGTCTGAAGCGGAAAGCCCGCTTGCAGATTGGATTGAAGAGGCGGGACTTGCCAGCACCACAGGTAATGAACACCACAGGTTGTGCTATCTTAACCTCGGAGTTTTCCCCTATGATTTGGTGACAGGAAAAGTCCCCATGTTCAAAGTTCACCTGAGAACAGATTTAAGTGATTTAGCCGATTCAAAGTTAAAGTGTGTGACATGATGTAACGTAACGTCATTAACGTATTGCCTCGTTAGGCATCTTTTAAGTTCTGTATGATAAATTTAAAGCAAACTCAGGTTGTGTCTTATTCTGATGTTTGCAAAAGTCACCTTTTTTCTGTATCTAGCATTGAAATTTCAGCTAGATTACCTAAAAACTACCATATTTCATGAACATGATGGATGGTACTATAAACAAATAGATTTTATGAATTTTGATAGAGTGCTAGATTGCTTTTATTTTAAAACTGAAAAAAGGTGTCAGTCTTGCAAGATGAATCCACTCTCTAGGGGATAAACAAAGAAAAGAAGAGGTTTAATGGAAGCGTCGCAAAGAATAATGCATGGATACTTATAGAAAAAGAAGAGGAATGACTGATTACAACCCAGACATGAAAAAAGATGCTAAATGGGTAAAAGCAGAGTGAAGCAAAGCCAGTGGTTGTCTGCTGAGAAAGAAGAATATAGTAAATGACAAACACAGGGACAGATGCAGGAAATCACAACATGAGTAAGGTGCTGAGTCGCCATATTTCAACATTTTGACAGCAATGTCAAACATCCTGCTCTGAATTATCTGTGGGTTCTCAGTTGGCCTGAGATACAAATTATTTTCAGAGAAGCAAACCACCAAACGACACACACCAAATTCAGTTTTTACCACTACATTGCTGTATTATACACCGACACAGTCAAACACCAGCGACACACCAGGACTTAAAAACAATCCAGGACTCCTTTGGCTTCATTCAAACTGGAACATTAATTTTTTTATCCAAACGAAAGCGATTGCTTAAAAAAAATAACCGGAATAAAAAAACGAAATAAAAAAAAACAAAAACAGATGAATGTGTAGTTTCATTGTTGGGGTTTTTACCTTACATTATAACTTGGCTTCAGGCAACTGCTGTTGTGATTTGACATTATATAAATAAAACTGGATTGAATTAAATATATAAACGCCTATCTTAAAAATAAGATGTGTTGCTGACCATTAGGTGGCAGTGAGGATATGTAGAGAGGTGTTTTTTCTTTGCTCTTTTACATTTTTACGCAGCTCGCAGTGCTGTCCAAAAGTCCGGATCCACCCCTCATTTGTTTATACTTTTCTTCCAAGAAGCCAAACTTTCTATTGCTCAAGTGCTCTTGGGCAACAGTTCTTCAGGTTTTCTGAAAGCCTTTCAAAGTTTGTCTTTGGACATTGGCTAATTTTTCACTCATTTCCAGTCCAGTCCCTCCAACTAAAGACTGACCTGTAAATCATTCAAACGTCAAAACGGCAACAAACTGAAGGGATCAACCGATGTTGTGTCTGCACATAACAGATAACTTATCAAAGAACCAATTTTACATTGTATTTGTTAGTAGTAGCAAAATATAAAGAAACAAGTCTTGATAAATAATTATCACTCAGGTAAGGAAATCCCTGAAATTTGATTATGTTCATCTGGATGTCGTGTTTTAAGTGGGAGAAACATTTTGGCAGTAACCCGACTTCTTCACTGTTAGCTGACTCCACGTTTCCCCAACCTTATAAAAGGCACAATGACTGAAACTAGCACTACTGACTAACAATGGCATTTATCTTAAAAATAAATACAAGACCGTATTTACTTTTAAGGGTATTTTGTATAATTTCATTTTTTTTCTATTTTAAAAGGTACTTTAAGAAATG
>NW_005187414.1:6244272-6281011 GCF_000239375.1 Pundamilia nyererei
CTGAAGAAGAGGTGAGAGGTGCAAAGTAATATATCTAGATATTTTAAATCTTTACGCCGTACTTTCGATGTAAGTTATAAGCAATGACAACCAATTAGTCATTAAGCTGGTTTTAATGACCTCAATGGATGTAATCCAAATTTAATGGATTGTTAACATGACCTCATTCTACACCTCTGCAAAAGTTTTATAAGAATTAACTCAAGATTTTTTGTGAGCTATCATGTTTACAAATAGAAAGAATGACACACATGAGCCCAGTCAAGAAGAGAAAATCTTACATGGATTTAATGAGGGCTGGCTCAAGACGTGTGCACAGTACTGTACATTTTTGTTTCTACATTTGGGCCCTGACCACCACCATGCTGTAATTTTATTACAAACTACTGTATGATTGCCCAGTGCACATCCTGTCTCTCTGTTAAGGAAGAAAACATTTAAGAATCAGCATACACCCTCTCCTCTCTGCACATCCTCTCCTCTCGTCACGGTGATCTTTGACCGCTTCAGATAACGGATGCTCATTCATCAAAGGATACGGCGTTCCCTCAGCGTAGTGGTGCTCCACGACAACGAGTCTGCCTACAGGAAGAAAAAGAAATCCCACTCTGCTTTACACTCAGACATCAAACCCACCATGAGACAATTAAAGGATAAATCAGAACTACAGTGGAGCGGAGGGGGACGACTGGTGGGAAGTGACTCTGAGGTAAATTTAGGCCTAAGCAGTGCCAGGAGACACCTCCGTGGGTCTAAAGATGGCAAGAATTTTATTTTTATCGCATTACTTAACATGTAAAAACAGTCGGCCAATGCGACTCTCACACAGCAAGTTATGATTAGAATAACTGCCTGTAAAAGTAGCTGAATCAGAAACATCTGTAGGGAGCTGTGTATATCTGCCTTTAGATGATGCGTTTGAGTTTGTGGGAATATTGAAACATTACTGTGGCACAATGCATTAAATCTTGTCTGAACGTGAGAAGTGACTGCAATACTGATGTTTAGCTGCGGTCCACGCCTGAATAAATAAGACCTGCTGTCAGCAGTTGAGTCAGTCTGGTGCCTGCTGTCTCTGAAAAACATAACGTTCCCTGATATCATATCAGAGGATTCCTCATTCTGACATCTCTTATGTAACTCTGACCAAACCTTTGTTTCCACAGACAGTTTGGGTGGACACGCATCTGAAACAAGATCTCCATACAGAGAGACAGATTTAGCCACATCAATGAATTTATTACATACTTGCCATCATATTTAGCTCGTATTTGACCGCCAGAGGCATTATGATTATTAATGTCAAAGCTAAAAATGGTTTGTCCTGCTTCGCGTCAGATCAAGAAGACTCTAGTCGCACCTTGCCATTTCTATCTAAGATTTTCACAGAGAAACTTCCTGGAAGGGAATTGTTTGGGGCTGGAAATCCTGGGAAAGTTAAAAGAATGTGAAACTGATAAATAACTGATACCTGTGCCCAAGGACACTTCAACATACAGACCAGAGGAGCCGGGCATTGAACCGCTGTTTGTCCACCGGAACACAAGGGCCAAAGGATTCTGAGGTCAAAGGTCAGACTTGTTCGTGAAGAGATTTTTTGGGAAAAAAAGGCATGCGTGTGGTTGTTTTCACAGGATGTCCACCCCGTCCTTGGCTTCGGTTTTAAGCCAGGGGGGAGTTCAAGGAATGGTCACCAGGATTTGGGATTATACTCTACACATACTCACACACATAGAGTCATATATGCATACATGCATGCATATAACACTGAGGCTGCGTCCACACTACGGGGTTGTACGTCCACATTGAGACGGCTGAAATCGCTTACGTTCCAGTACTGCGTGAAACGCAAGACGATTCGACCTGCCTCATTTCTGTCTGTCGTTTGTTTACTTTCTCTTTGAAACGTTGTGGCAAAATGTCGAGGAAAAGCACCGAGTTTTTTAAATGGACTAATAATGAGGTGGAGTCGTTGCTGCGAGTAACACAAAAGTACAAAGTTGCAAAAGCGAGTGAGAATTAAAGAATTTGAAGAAAAGCTATCGGGAGCATGTACAGACTGATATTAATCTTTAGTAGGGCTGTCAGAATCGAGAGCAAACAAAACAACTGCTGTGTGATGCCCTCAACTATCTTAGTTTAATTGGTCAATTGACTGCATCACATGACTAAAATGTGTCATCGTTTTCGAAAAGATGACACATCAGTGTCGCCACACTGCGACGCGAAAACCACGGTTTCAAATGTATCCGCTTTGGAGAGCGTTTTCAAAACGCTGCGTTTTACTTGACCGAAAACGCCGTCTCGGTGTGGACAGAAGGCCAAAACGGAGAGAAAAAGATGCGTTTTCAAACGAAAATGTGGACATGGCCTAACACTCACACACCAACTGTCATGTGACGGACAAACATGACATCAAATCATTTAAAGTGTTGAGCATTGTCTGTATTTTTGATACTTCGCTTAAAGCCATTCAGAGACTTTGGTGCATGCTTATCTTTATGTTAGAGATAGGCACTGAATGCAGGCAGTACATATGTCTGACTCTGTGATCACTACTTTAAATTCACTACCTGACAGGCTTAACACGGCTTAAAGACAAGATTTCCTGTATTAATTAAATGAATTTAAATAAAATACTCTCAGCAATAACAAAAACGAAGTTGAACGGCTGTGTTCTGTTTTGCTGTCGTCCTTTGCTTCTCACACTTTGTGCCCATGGACACCGAACGCAATTAGCAGCCGGGTGTCACCACTCGGCCGACCCGGTGACTGCTACACCCTCTGCCACACTCACACTGCATGACTCACAAGTGGATGTGCCAACTAAAAAGGGTTGGAGAGATACAGTGGGAGATCCCTGGTGCGGTCCTTTTTATAGAAAGGTGACCTATCAAAGAATTGAAGGAAAAACCCGAAGCCCTGAACCCTAAGGGTGATTTGTTGGTTTAGTTCACTTACAGGGAAAGGTGATGAAAGATTTCTGTTTTGGTCTCTTCCAAGGCCTCCATCTGACCATATGGGAAACAATGACCGATGTGTTAGAGAGCGCTTCCCTCCAACAGAGTCTCAGACTCATTGTTGAGCAGCACCGACGCTTCCTGAGACACTTCAGTTTGTAAATTAGCATTGTTTGCCAGTGGAAACAGTGACACATCATGTCCCTGTCACAGCACTATAGTGACTCCTATTGGCTGGTCAAAGAGATGATGAATATAGCAGTGTGATATAGCAGTGTGAACTTTCCACAAGTTGCGTCCTCATGGTGAATCTCATGCTTGGCAGATGAAAAGAAGCAGCTACCATGAGTATGTGTCATACAGGCAGGACATGCCTGTTTCCAGGCCAGCTCAGATCAGGAGTGAGAGGATATGCAAACCTTCAGAAACGAGGAGCACTTGGCCTCTGACCTCAAGAGTCATAGGTAGCGTTTTAAAATAAGATCATTCAGAGATGAACGTGGAGAACACAGGCCATTTTATTAGGTACACCTTACCAGCACTGGTTTGGACCTCCTTTTGCATTCAGAGCTGTCTTAATTATTCACATACTGACATGATAGCATCACACAGTTGCTGCAGATTTGCTGCACATCCATGATGTAAATCTCCCGTTCCACCTCATCCCAAAGGTGTCATGTTCAAGAAACCAGCTTGAGATGATGTGATGCTGGAAGCAGCCATCAGAAGACAGGTACTCTGCCGCACAGTTAGGCCCAAATTGAGCCATGAAAATATCATTACATAAAACCATTACACCGCTACCAATGGCCTGAACCATTGATAGACAGCAGTGTATATTTTCCTGACTTATGTTGTCCCTGTTTTGGTGAGCCTATACGCACTGTAGCCTCAGTTTCCTGTTCTTAGCTGACAGGAGTGGCACCTGGTGTAGTCTTTATGTTATGTTATGTTATGTTATCCTTTTGCATTATTTAATATTGTATCATCTTTATATTTATTTGATATACTTTGGTTGTATTCAGACTGTATGTGCATACTGTACATGATGCATTTAGTCCTCAGTATTTAACTTAACTTTAACTTTTAAAGTTTAACGTTTAAAGTTAAGTTAAAACTTTTTATTCTTGTATTCATGAGTCAAATTCTTTTAAAGACCATTAGATGTTGGTTAGTAGAGATCACATTAAGGCTGCAATTCTCACGTCACCATCCTCTGTGACATATGAGATAAAGAGCATCACCCCCACCCAACGCTCTTCCGGTTTGCTCGAGTGGATGAAATGAATCCTGATGTACGGCTTCCTCATGCGTACTTCTCCACCAGATAAACATAGGCATCAATCACGCGCATCCACTGTACTCAAACACAGGTGCATGTTCATACATCACCACTGACAGATGCGCCATGTTTAGTAGAACAAGGGGATCAGCTCAGAATACGCTGTTCTTTCCTGCTAAAAAGACAAACAATGAACCAAAAACAGAGACAAACACATTTCAGCATGTTTTTGCCATTCTTGGAATACTGGATTCCTTCTTCCTGCCTGTTTATGTCTATTTCTGGTTCACATCCATCAGCCAGTCGTAGAAGTCCACAATTTTCAGGAAAGAGAAAAATAGTGGACTTGAAATAGGCTACACAGAGTTATTTATGTTTCTGATCACAAATTTTTGCCTGTCATATGTTATGTGTTTTTCATGATCTAGGGGTGCTTCTCACACACTAAAAATATTCACTAAAAAGAGCATATGCAGTTTGATTTGCATTATTAAACATGAAACATCCCTCTGGGTTCTTAAAGGTGATAAAATGTAAAAAGTTAACGCTTACAAGACTAAGCTACACACATAATGTTAATATGAAAACATATTACGGTGAAGGATCCACGTGTGTGTGTGTGAGTGAGCGCATGAGAAAGAAAGGGAGAGAGTGATGGAGGTCAAGGTGCAACAGACAGGAAATGGGGGACAAAAACAGAACTTCCTGTGTGCGAGAAAAGAGAGCTGCATCTTCACTTTATGTGGTATATGTATATGTGCGTGCGTGTGTGCGCACGTGTGCATGTGTGTGTGTGTGGTATCTTTTAGGAGAAATTTAAGTCATAATACAGAGGAATGTTTTGGCTTCCTGTCAAACATAAACCGCATACATACATACACACATACACATGGAAGTCTCTAGATAATAGAGTAATGTCTGTGGTCCCATGCTTGGTTTCCTGTCACTTGGAGCTCGTCTCACGCTGTGGTCCACGTCAGATACACTTGCAAAGCAATCTGGAAATGTGCCCTCATGTGCCGCACAAAATCTTTTTAAGAATTTAGTCAGAGAAGACATTATCACCAGTTAAGCATGTGTTTGGTGTTACACAGAAGGGAAAACCTCCCTGAACTGAATCTGAGATAAGAACAAGCCCCTGGAGAAAAGAAAGACAGTTTCCATACTGTACAGTTTCTTCCACCCTATTTTTTATTGGCTGGCGGCTTAAAAAACATGCTTTTTGTACATTCATAGAATTCCTTGAATGCATTTCATAGATCAGCCTTTCAAGTTTCTGGAAAAACGTATGTGAAAAAGAAAGCAAACCCTCTTAAAGGTTATACTTATCAGGCCATATTATTTATTCAAGAAATACTGACCCTATTAATGCTTTTTATTTTATTTTTTTTATTATTTTTATTTTTTGTTTTATTTTATCCTTTAGAAAAGGATAAAAATGCATCATCAGCAAGTGTGAGCACGTCGATTAAAGTAGAAGTTTTGACAGTTTGATGAACTGAAGCATTCAGGCGTGTGTTAAGTCAATGCCAAGGAGGATAGACATCAGCAATGATCTTACAAGAGCAAGAGTTCATCAATCTAGGAAGGGTTATAAGGCCATTTCCAAAGAATTTCAAACCTGTCATTCAACAGTGAGGAAGATTATTTACAAGTCGAGAATATTCAAGACAGATGCTAATAGTCCTAGGAGTGGATGCCCCACCCATTTCACCCCAAGACTGATTGTGCAAGACTCAAAGAAACTGCAAAAAAAACCAAGAGCTTCTTCCCAGACTCTACAGGCCTCGGTTAGCATGTTACCTGTTAAAGTTCATGACAGTACAATTAGAAACACACCAAATAAGTAGGACTTATTTGGAAGAGTTAGCAGGAGAACTTCTTCTTCTCTCTAAAAACATCGTGGCAACACGGCGTAGCTTTGCAAAGCTGCGTCTGAACAAACCACACGACTTCCAGACCAAAGTGACGTTGTTTTGCTATAATGAACAGCGCCACGTTTGGAGATAACCAAACACAGCATGTCAGCGCAAACACCTCACACCACCTGTCAACCACGGTGGTGGAAGTGTGATGATTTGGGGCCTTTTTTGCAGCAACTAGGATTTGGGCGCCTTGCATTTACCGAGTCAGCCATGAACTCCTCTGTAGACCAAAGTATGTCATCTGTTGGCCAGTAAACAGATCACATGTTACTGGTCCAAACTGGATCTTAACTACAGAACAGTGATCCCAAGCACGGCATCAAATTTACAACAGAACGGCCAAAGGAGAAACGAATCAAGATGTTGCAATGATCCAGTCATCAACTATAAGAAACCTGTGCATAAACAAATGCCTGCAAACTGTATAAAAAGGTCTAAAATTTCCTGACAGCAATGTGAGAGACTGAGAAAGTCATACAGAAAACGATGACTTTAAGTTGTCGCTGTTAAAGGTGGTTCTACGAGCTAATGAATCATTGTTTTTCACACCCTCCTTCTGTGTTTCGACAGTCTAATGCGTTGTTGTTCCTCTGAGTTGTATTTAAATCATTTCCATACCCGATAAGGACCAGATGATTTTTTTATTTCTTTATGTTCTGATACACAGAACCTTAGACCTGAAAGAGGATCTACTTTTCCTCTGAAATGAAAATTCCTCTAAAAATCTACACGTGTTTGGTTACAGTTCAGTTTACTAGAATTAATCTGAGGACTTGCAAATCAGAGAAATGATGTCAGAGTCTTCTGGCTTCCAGTGTTGCAGCTATAATTGCACTAAAATAATTTATAGCCATTTTTCCAAATCTTTTCCTCAGTTTCTTTGGTGGGCGGGTGCAAAATATATACTGCACATGATTTCCTTTTTGAAAACAGAGTCAACACTTAGATAGTTGTTACACATGAGTTTTATTACACTGTCGGCCTGTTTACATTGACAGAAAAGCAGTGAAGGACTGACTTAAGTACTGCATCACCAGCATAAAAACAGCCAAAATACCGTAACGCTAGTGTTTCCACTTAACGTGTTTACACAGGGTCTGAAAACAACTTGTGAATTTGACGAGAATCCACATCCAAGTCTTTTTTTTTTCCCAGTCCAATCTTGCACACCTCCGAAACTTGAGCCGTAACGGGATAACGCCTGTGCGATTTCCCAACTCGAGTTAATGGAATGCAGTAAGTCTTCTTATGTGCATTTGATTCACAGTAAAGCACGAGGGTCAGAAAACGGCCATGAGCTGGAAACATTTCGGTGAAGACATGCTTAAGCTTTTTGTTGCCATGTGGGAATCCAGTTTTACTTATTTGAGTTGGGTTATCTAATGATACACCCAATAAAACATCTGTTAACAAACATGAACATGGTCCTAACATGCTATATTTAAGGAGACACACTCACACACACAGGTACTGGTGTGTCAATAGAGCGATGGATTGGAAACATGGCAAAGAAGAATTACATTTATTACATGTATACAATTTCAATGTGTGACATGGAAAGCTTCCAGCAAAAACACATAGAACAATGTTAAATGTGTCAATTAGTGTCATCACAATAAAAACAAACGGTGCTTTCAGACTATTACTTTTGGTTATACTACATTATTTAGGAAGGTGAAGAATAACTGATCAGTTTTCAGTTGATAACCCACTAACATACTCCACCCTCAGTAGTTTTAATAATGTTTCTCTTATGAATATATACTGTATATACTACAAATAATAACACTGATAACATGTGGTCAGATACCATTGTACATACATACAATAACCAGGATGTGTCCACACAGAACAATAGATGCGTGTCCATTCAAAATTCAAAGTCCGACCAAAGCGGTTATTCAGAGCATGCTGTCGCGCTAGTTTCCAAACAACACCCATAATATGGTCTGTTATTATAATCTCAGTATCAGCACGTGTTAATGAGAATCATACAGGTTCCTTCGTCCAAAGCAAAAGGTCGAGCAGCACGTCACATTTAATACGAAACTCAGGCCTGTTCCTCTTTAGGATGTCGTTTTCATTCTGTTGTCTGTATGTGCGCATTATCTCAAAGTACAAGGAATGTAAAATCTTCTGGTTTACATTTAAAAACACATAATTTAATTTGGATTTACTTCTTAGAGTAAACTGAATACTAATAATCATCATAATAATAAATCGGTTTGACCAAAGGTAAAGTTTTAACAGAAAAAGACTTTATTTTTGTCTTCACATTGTTGCAATATTTCTCCTTTTTCCAGTAGTTTAGTTGAACGTACATATATGTCTTTATATTCCAGTGTTTCTTCTTTTGCACATGTCTAACACCTGTCCTACTCCAACAAGTATTCTGCTTTAATTCTGTAAAGCTGAGAGCCATGGTTTGCATTCTTGAAACACTAATAAAAGCTATTTAATTTTATAAAATTAATCTTATCTGGTTTAATCCTAATGAAGAGGTAAACGCACTTTGTTTTTTATTTTTTTGTTTCTCAAAGCTTGCAGCCAGTATGCTAACAGTCTCAGTCGCGTGAAGATACATTTGAATGCATTGGCAGCTTAAATTAGGAAATTAAGACTACAGATCAGACGATAACAGCAACAGAACAGGAAGAAGACTTGAAATGAGCTCTACTTGTGTTAAATTGTTTTGTCTTTGTTCTTGTTGTTGCTACAGGATGACTCCTTTTCTATTAAAGAACATTTTCTCTGGGGAAGGGGGAGGGGGCTACCTATGGGTTCTAGGGCTGAGTAGGTCATTACGGGTAATCTGAATTACATTTATTCAGCTATTTTCCTCTTGGAAGGAGGCACCAGGTGTCCAGGCAGCTCTGATGGTAGTTCATGTCCCTCAAGTTTCACCTTTATCAGATGATTGGCTAAAGCAAACTCCTCATCGTCGAGCATGCCGTCCTTATCGATATCTGCCAGCTTCCAGATCTTGCCCAGCACTGTATTGGGCAGTTTTGACTTGACCATCTCCTTCTTGGCGTTGGCTCCGGTCACCTTCCCATTGACAGGAGATAACGTGTAGAAAATCTCGTCGTAAGCAGGTTTGTCGCGAGCGACGACCCACTCCGCTTCGTCGATGCCTTCGCCGGCTCCTTCGCCGTACCCGTGACCGAATGGGCCGTCCAACGTGCCGTCAAACGCGCCGCCCTTCACTACTGCGTTGGGCCGCTGGGTTTCCTCTTGTCGGACCAGGACCATTAAGCCGGCGATGTCATTGGCTAACATGTCATCGACCGCCTCCAAGAGTTTAGGTTTTAGAGGCTGGAATTTGTTGAGATCCTGAGCTTGGAGTTGGTCCTGGAAAAAACACAAGTTTGTCTCAAGTTAGGTTATAATTTATATATAAACTATACCCTCAGCACAGATAAAGATCATTTTAAAATACACATCTGTAAAGAATGCTGATGTAGTCAATCAAATATTCCAGAAGTATTCTATAAAATTACTTAAGTCACTGAAGTAACAATAAAATATGCTTCAATAAAAGTTTCACTTTAGTAATATTTACAAGTACAATTAGGTAAGCATTACACAGTTCAAGTAAATAGCCTGGTACTTATATCACTATAGCACTCAAAGTGCTTTCTACTACAAGCCTCACTCACACAGATTAAACTATACCCTTTTCGTTTTCTACACTTTTACTTCCTTACTTCCTCCTTCTCCTTTTCAAACATAAAATGGTCAACATTTTATGTTTTTTCCATGTGAATTTGATGGATTTCAATGACTTTGTGTTTATTTATTTTTAGTGCATTGATACTTGTTATTTATGTGTTCAAAACAAAGATTGGATTGACAAACTGATTGATTACATTCAAAAATACTCTGATGGATGTAATATCTTGCCCAAGGATACTTCAGGAGGAGCTGGCGATCAATCTACCGACATACTGCTTGATAGCTGCACAAGTGATGTACATGAGTTAAAGTACTCAGTTAGCACTCTACTTTCAATGGAACTCTGTTTCATCCCATTTGTAGCCACAAAATATCTTAAAGTACATAAAGGAAAATCGAGTATTGTTCCAAAGATCAAAAAAAGAAAATAGAGAAACACAAAATACAGAGTGGTATACAACGTTATGAGAAGCTTATTGAAATGTACAATATGGCCCACAACATCAGAGGCTGACAGTTCTCTGTGCAGTAAGGATTAAGATCAATCTTATATGACAATAATAATAACAACAATAAGTTAATAAAGACCAATTATCAACATTTCCCTCATCAGTTAAAGTCTCTGCTGAGTGTGTTGTACTTCAGTGGTTAGCTCAGGAAACGGTAAAACTCTGTGACTCTCTGACTGTTACTACTCTCTCTATTTCACTTCCTTGTTAGATTTTTAAAAAAACAAGACATCAGCTAAAATTGCAATTAACTAACGCTACTCGTGTAACTTAAAATCAGTGAAGCCCCTGCATTCATTCCAATCATGTCAAAACCTCATTTACTAAACCTCAATCCTTTGCTTCACTGCTTACCTGCATCTTTTTCAGATTAGGAAAATCTCCAGGTGATATCTGGTGTTCTCTTTCGATGCGTTTGTAGATATCTCCAAGGCTGGCGATGAGCTCTTTCTTCTTGTTCTCCTTCCCAAACACAGCGGGCATCTCTTTTTTAAGTGAGCTGATGATATAAGCGTGGACCTGCAGATTAAGAGAGTTATCGATGACTTCACATGGAAAGTATAAGCAACTGTGTTTGAATTCATTAAGCTTTTATTTGTTATTCTTGTTATAGGTGCCAATTGATGTTTATTAATTGATGGGAGCAGAAAATGCTCTTTGAGCAGGTACTAGGAGACTAAATTCTTTATAAACTTCAGTTAAAATGATTCAAATGGTTCCATTTCAAAATCGTGTCTGTTATAATATTCCACATTATGCTATAAAGCAACATCCCAAGTATGCAGAAGTAAAGAGCTATATAAAAAAAGAAACTGTGGAAAAACTGAGCTTGGAGTAGGTAAAAACAGGATCAAGTGCAGCAAAGGTAGTTAATTGTTAACTTTTTATGAGTGGGAAAAAAGTCACCTATTAAATGTCATGAGATTGACTTGTTCTTTTTGTTTGTTCTTCCAAGGCCCACAAGAGACACAAAGAAAAACTGATGCAAAAATGCGTGCAAGGAAAAGAAAAACCATCTCTATCTGTGATATTTAACCAGACACACGACTGAAGCACTCTAATAAATCTATGAGATCATACAAAGTAGATAATTAGATTACTTTAAAATAAAGATTGTGTTTTATTGTCTCGGGTTCTCCTTGTAATGATTGAATTGTATTTGAGCTTCTGACAAGTGGGTAAAATGTAACACAAACCACTGTGACAACATTAAGCTTGAGGACACTTAATATTGCATAAACCAGATTAGTCATCCACTTTACTGTTACCTTTGTGGGCATTTCTTTTAATAATTAACAAATTCTAATTCACATTTGGAGTTCACTTTTCATTACAAAAAGGTTTTTCCTGGAAAAAGTGTTTAAACAATATTCAGCAGAAACTAAACGTGCAAAAAAAAAAGAAGAAAAAAAAGAAAATTTGTTCAGTCACTGCGGCGATACACGCATCTGGGTCTACCTCATGTCCTTGAAACTCATCACAAAACACACCAACAACACCCATCAGCTGTCTAACAGGAAAACTGTGCTCGACTCTCAGTGTGATAAACCTGTGCGTGTTTGACTGTGTGCACTTGTGCGTTTCCTCTGCTGTGTTTCCTCGAACTACAACAGGCAGCAGACTGTCGCCTACCTAACTTCCTGTCCATTGAGGAAATGGGAAACAATTCATTGTCATTTATCTAACTCTATTAGTTCTGCGAAACATCTCTTTCTGTCAAGGTTAACAGCTGAACAACACAGCTGAGCACAATAAATGGGAAGCACACAGATAAATCGGTGATACTGACAACTTAAACATGTCAGCATGGTGTAACAGCTCAGCACTAAATGTAGGAAATGTTGCGTAACATCTGCGTTATTTGACGTCAACTGTTTCGAACATCCTGTGTCGCAGGTGCTCCTCACCTTGGCTAGTCTTGCCCTCTTTATCAGATCATTGAGTTTTCTAAGTGCTGCATTTCTCGGTAAGGACTGGATGTCCTTAAATAAGTCCTGTTCCTCGGCCTCGAACAGCTTCCTGTTGTCAGGAATCAACAGCGGGTGGGACCAAAATGAACCGATATAGACGCGAATCACCTGTCAGTAAGGGAGACAGAACAAAAAATAAGTAAATAAAGTCAGAGGCAAACTGGACCATTCTTCACATAATATGCCATTAACAGTCCTTCAAATGGCCACCATTATGGATCATAGCTCCCCAGATATTATTTAAAAACATTAAATATAAAGTCTTTAAATACTCCTACAACCAGTTAACAATTCTGCAACCTGTGAGCCCACAGGCTAGTCTGCAAACTTTGTCTGTGGGAGCCAGCTTACGTGGATATCAGATGACAAATATCTGGTTCAAAGCTCCCAGTTGCATCTGATGGTCTTTATTTTAAGAATCCAGATCAATAAAAAATACATGTACAATTGCCAGTGGTTTTAAAAATTCAATTTTGGCTAACGCAGCCCCTCTTTTAGTCTCCGTATTGATCTGCACCAACTCAACTCAGACTAGAAAAGGAAGTCTATAATCTTGTACCTCAGCCACAGATTTCACACATTTATGTGCAGATATCGATGTGGTTGCAAATATTAACAATCAAGTGCCTAATTTCATTATTTCACTCTAAAATTATTATTTCTTCAAAGCAATCTTTAAAAAAAAAATTATTACAATTCTGTGATTTTGACATAGGTGAAAGGATCAATTACAGGCTTAAAACCGTATGAACGCCATCACAGAAACCCTCAGTGTAGCGTACCTCAGGCGTGTTGACTATTTTCCCCAGTGACCACATCAGAGCACCATACACTCTCATCAGCTGCTGAGTCTCTATCTGGTCGGCCTTGTTAAGCACAACTCTGGAGAAAAAGACAGAAGAGAGCGGTGATGATTCTTATTACAAGCTACTCACATTAATATTGCATGGATGCCCAGGTACCAATGATATGGTATTTAAAAAAAGAAAGAAAATATTTGGTGTGAATTTAAGAATCCCACAGTACCTGATCTTGTCCTCATGGTTCTTTAGGGCCTTTATCACCTCTGAGAACTCATCAGAGATGTCCAGTTTGTGAGCATCAAACAGTAAAATGATCCTGTCCACTCGCTCTGCAAACCACTCCAGGACAGCTGCAAAGTCATAGCCTAGAAGCAGGGAGGGGATATCAGAAGGATATCAGATAATTCGATGGGGCACTGAGTGAAGCAGATAATTGAACACACATATTTTTACCTCTCAATCCTTTACCCACATCCAGTACCCACATCAAAACCACTTTAGTTATTGGTTATACTGGTGGTCAACACAACTGAAGTTACAGACTGAGAACATGCATGCAACTTTAGAGGTAAAAGTCAGCAGAGCAAGTTATGATAGGAACATCATTATGGCCTAAAAATAGCCCCAAGACAAATCCAATGGCTGCAGGTCAAAGAGGAGGCATTAAAACTTATGCCCATATTGTAGCATGTTGAGAGAAAAGAATGTCTGTTTCCTGATGAAAACAGTGCTGCCAATGTTCAAACAAAGTGGCTTTTTAAAGTTGAACAATAGGGGGAGAGCCCTCAAACTACAGACTGTTACTTCCATCTGTCATAAGATTGATAATGAATAGTTTACACTAAACAAGTGCATTGTACTCGTGGCATTCTGCAAGAAAGCTATGAATAATGCTTCCTCTGTAAAACATGTAAACATGAATTAATGAATGGGTCCAACAGCAGGTGTACGCCACTGACTTCTTTGACTTTCTACCTCAGTCAAGGACGAAACGCTAGCTTACCTGAAGGAATTCCACAGGATATGAGAGGGAAACAAAGAACAAAGGGTAGATCGAAGGATTAGTAAGCTCTAGTGTTCAAACAACACTGAAGGACACACAACAGACGCAGAGTCAGTCCAGCGCTGCAGTATTTAATTATGAGCGATAACACCCAGGAGAAATCCTACGAGTAAGTTTTAGTTTTAGGTTAATTCAGGGATTATCAGATGGATTTTCTTTGTAAAGCTATGCACGTAAAATATGCCTTTACATATTTAAACCTACATTCAGAGGCTGTTTGCTCTGAACATAGCAACATTTGATCTTCTGTACATAGCTGTGATAAGAAGCCCCCATTTCACATACTTGCTGCCCAGTAGTGGAACAGTTTACACTCCACGGTGGCTCTGAGTGTTTAACAAAACGTCCAAATATCTGAGTTCTTGTGTTAATGTTTACATGATGCTTCAATTGTTAACAAAAATGGGTATTTTAAGGAATAAATTAATCTCACTTGGCTAAAATGCATTCCCCAGTAGGACGTGAGAAAAACTTTAGCAGCAGCAAGTATGTAAAGCATTTGTTTCGGACTGCATCTGTATGAACAGAGCCGAGACGAGAAAGAGGTGTTAAAAGAGATATGGATACCTTGATATTTTTAAATTCTACTGGAATATTCTTCACCCAGTGCACTTCTCACGTGTTATGGGATTAAAGCAACACTTCAATTTTAAGCTGTGAAGGGGACGGTGCTCCTAAGCGAAAAGTCAAAGTGAAATAACCTGCCTACAGTGGAGGTAAGATGCTCATGAGGTCTGACAGTGATGCTAGTGTTATGCTCCTGGACTATTAAAATGTGGAGACCAAAAGTGCCCAGGAGATTATCAAAATTACAGGAATTCATAAGAAGGACACAGACTGTACATAAAGGATGGGTGTAGCCAGTGTGGCTTGAGCCCTGGCTATTGTCATAGGGCAGCAGTAATGTTTTTATTTGTTTCCGTGTGTGTGTGTGTGTGTGTGTGTGTGTGTGTGTGTGTGTGTGTGTGTGTGTGTGTGTGTGTCAAATCATAAAAAGCCCAGTTTTGAAGCTTCACACGTTAGCTGTGGATTTGAGAAACCCATCACCACTTTTACTGTCTGACCCGAATTTAAACAAATAAAAATCATCATATAAAATATGTCTGTGTAGGTTCTCAGTCATCCAGGTCATGGTAGTGTAAGGAGTTTGAGAAGAAAGCAACTGGACTTCTTTAAATGAACTTAAAGTTAGTCAAAGAAGTCCAGTCGCTTTCTTTTTAAGCTCCTTTGACAATTTTGTATTAACAAAAGACTTAAAAGTGTTCTATTTGTAAACAGAGAAGTCGCCCCCTGCTGACCATTACAGAGAAAGCAGATTCAACTCGACATTTTCTTTATTTTCAGACCTGCTGGCTATGTCTATCTTTTATATACAGTTTACGAGTGGCCAAAATAATTGCCATTATAATTTATAAGTCAGCTAACTGCACAGATAATATTAATAATAATTTTATGAAACAAGGTGAACTTTTCCCAAAGCCACGTGACAAGGCTGGTGAAGAATATGTAAAAGCCCACAAATTCTTCAGAGTCAAGGTATCATTTGAAGCCTTCTGCAGCTGGTTGTTGCCAAGATTTATTATCTACAATACCTCCATAAAGACATCTGCGCAGGCTGCTATAGCCTGACAACTCCTCCTCTGGAGACAGACACGCACACACAGTTGAGCACACACAAACACAAACACTCTTAAAAACACTGAAACAGAGTAAAAGAAAAGTGACTAAGAGAAAGAATGTGACACAGAACATGTAAATGAAACATGATGATGATGATGATGGGGAACTAAATAAAAAGTTAATGAACACACAATAACAAAAGAATTGCACACAGAGTCCCCAGAGAAAACACAGCTGTGCTCACTCAGCAGAGGTTAAGTTGAACTTGTATTTGTTCTTTTGTGTTGGCCACAGAGTATCCGTGTTTCACCTCACTGTGCTGTTTATTTGGTTTAACACCACGTTTTTTGGACACTTGGGCCAAAAAGGAAAAACAAGGTGAAACAGATCTGGTGCTTGTCTGGTTCCTTTTAACAACTTCCAAACATAAATTTCATATTTGGTTAATGTTGATGAAACACTGATTTACTTCATTTCTTAACAGTAAAGCTGGAGACAACAAAAACCCTCATGACAAGCATTAAAGTTATGAATAATATCCATGCAGACCCAACCTTGGTATGAAGTAATGTCCTGAACTGCGTGACCAGAACTTTTTCGCTTTTAATCAAAAGCTGAATAAGCCTCCTGATACGTCATCTTATAACAGGACTCCAAATGTCACAGTACTGGTCGTGCACAAGAACACAATAAATACTCTCTGGAGCGGGAACGTAGAAAATTATTATATTAAAACACCATTACTACTTTTATTTTTCAAGTATTCATATAATCAGTGATTTGCTATGGTGACAGACAATACTGGATATGCCAAAAGTCAATTAGTTCAGGCTTTACTTGGGATAGCAAACCAAAACAGTGCCTGGGGGAGAAACAGGAAAATAGACAAAAGATGGAAGAAAAGAAAGCATTCGCCTTTGAAAGAAACTCAGAGAGGTGAGTGCAGGACAGAATAAATTAAGACTTACTTTAACAAAAGAACTGGAATGGTTAATGTTAGCGGTTGGTATAGCGATGCCACCATTTAGCTTTGGGAATGCCAGCCATGCCAGACACACATCCTCCTGTGAGACAGCTCGGGAACATTCTTGAAAACTTTCCACGCAAAGTTTCTCTTCACATCATCAGCTTTTTGCATTTTAGCACACATCATAATGGAGCTCTGACAACTACCAGTTCGCTCTTTGTTGTAAGGGCAACATTATGGGCGTGAACGAGGTGGTAATTTGGGGCGTTTAATGTTTTCTTTTTCCACAGTGGAATGAATGTGCAGTATATATGTTTAATGACTTTAAAAAACAAGAACTGAGCACAAAGGTTTGTATTTATTTTGGATTTTCTCTCATTTATGGACTACACTGTTACAGCAGCGCTTGAATCCAGGGCTATAGTGCACTGTGATTCCTCCGTTATCTCTTCCTATGCTTCATCCTTCGTGGCGCAATCCTGATAACAGCTGGAGGACAGCTGTTGAAACCCCGTATTCATCTTCACATATTTTTGTTTTCTGTTTATGTTTTTCTTTCCACTCACACACATACACACACAAACGCCAGTGTTGTACTGACCGGCGCATCTTTTCATTGCGAGGTTAGCAGACACAAGTCGCGGAAGCGAACACACTCTGAGATGGTAATCACACACTTCTGACATGTCACAATTTTGTTCCGTCTATCTTTGGTGGGACAGTTATGAAGTTTTCAATATTGCAAGTATGAAATGTAAGACCATGGTTTTAAAGCCATGAATATTTACTGAAGTCTTTAACACTCGTCGTCCTTTATCAGGAATAACTCAAAATTACACACACCTCAAAATCCAATCAAATGTTTAAAAAGTTTAACCTAAAATGTATTTTATGGCATACTGTGCAACCATTTGGTTACCCACGAGTCCTCTAAAATCTGCACCTTTTTGTTTACACTATATTAAAGTTGATCCAAATGAACCTCATATAATTTTGTTTTTCTCTTTTTCATTTCCATGCAAGACTTAAGAAAACCACAAAGTTAAAAAGTGTTAAAATTCAGGCAGTGTGCACTTATGTGTGCATGTTGGAGAACAAATTCAAAGCTCATCTTTTTGTAACAGCTTCCTGTTCTTTGAAATGAATGAAGCATAATCCTCCTGATAGCAAAAGCTAAAACAAACACACGGGTCCAAAGGAAATGCTGACATTGTAGTTCAGAGTTCAGTGGGACTCGGGGGGGCTGCAGCTCAATGGATGCAGAGGATAAACACACATGCGCGCGCACATACACACACACACACACACACACCATAAACAGAAGAGAATAGAAGTTTGAGCAAATGTGTTTCTTACCTCGACTGATTCTCTGCTTTTCCCCAGACAAAATCCCTGGCGTGTCGATCACGCTGATGCTTTCCAGTACAGGGTTAGGAAGCTGAGCACACACAAACCTACACACACACACACACACACACACACACACAAAACAGACATGAGATAGAGAGAAAGTTCCAGGACACAAGTTTAAAATCATCCATCAGCATGGCCCTATCTCAGTTACCCTCTCTCCTCCGTCTGTGCTGCTCTCCCTAGTTTTATCCAGCTGAATAAATATGAACAGGTAAGCGGTCGTCTTCAATGCGAACCCTCTAAATCCCCACTGACAGACATCATTTTTTCCTGTCTCCTTTCAACATTGCTTGATCCTCACACTGAGGACACTACCATAAGAGCTTCTGCCAGTGTACTTTTAAGCAGAAGGATGGCTCTACAGAGACTGCTGGCTGTCTCTCACACAGCCATTAACAAAGAAAACCCTGACCAGTGAGCGAGGGGAAATTCAATCACAAAGGAATGTAGAGCTGCGGTGTGGATTCTCACTTGTGCTCCCTCGGACTTTCCCTCTGTGCTTGAATACTTAACTCACTGTACACACCAATAAAGACCATCATCTGAAAGTGTGAGTGTGGCCATCAATCATCTACCTGTTGAGAAATGCATTTCCAAATGCATTCAGCTTTCTGAAGGGCTTCTTGGGGTCAACCACCAAAGCATTGCCGGGGATGACTCCTTCTGTGTCGCCGTGCATCACTGCGATGAAGGAATCTGTGGTGGGTTCGGGGCCAATCCGCATGCCAGGAAAATCCTGCTCCAACAGGTAGCTGCGGGTGAGATGACAGGAAATAGCAGTTAGCAAAACAAGATGAAAGAGGAGATGTTTTCAATCACCGTGTAAGAATAAGTCAACTGTGCAAAAAGGCTTTCTAAGTATGCTGAAATAATTCCTCGAAGATGAATAAAGAACAATAGTGAAAAAGGATCAACAAGATATTACAAGATTATGATCAGCATTATAAAGTATTATAAAAAGGTTATATATACATTTGTATTAGAATGTTTGATCCAGCATCAATCTTTAGATAAAACCTAAAATACATATTGCATCTGTAGCCTCTAATTTCAAAGTTCTGCTTCATTTTGTATGATTTTTTTTTATTCTGACTCTGCTGATAAATGAAGTTGGTCAGGATGGTAAGACGAAATTGAGAAAAAAAAAACAGAAAACATGTCTGCCTTGAATTAGACGCTGCTGGAACCAAGATTGGGGGAATTTTAGATGATCACAGACTGGATGGCTGCCACTGACCAGATCCAAAACAAGCAAAATTTAGTTTACTGGTAAACACATGGACCAATAAAGGGCTTTTGGAAAAGAGTGTTCTGATTAGGTGAGGTAAGGATGGAGGAATTCTGTCAATAAAGTGGATTTAAAAGCCTTGAAAATGCAAACAAATATTAAAGCTTCTGTTACTTCCAAGCACAGATTTCTGCATCTTTTCTGTTTTTTCCCCCCTCACTGGTTTTAAGCGACCAAAAACCAAAAAGAGGTGTGCCTGACTGTCAGTCTTGTTACCATACAATCATGGCTTAACCGCAGACACATAGTCCAAAACCAACAAGGCAAACTCGGGTTTTGAGGCTTTTCAAAGAGTTATCAAAAAAATTAAAGGAACACTTTTTAATTAGAGCAGAGCATCAAGTCAGTTAAACTTCCAGGATTTTGATATGCTTGCAGAGAGGGTTGCTAATCTGTTTCAGCTGCTTTGATGCACTAAAGAGGGGAATCAATAAGAAAACCTCCGAAACAGGAATTGTTTTCAGATGAAGGCCACTGACGTTTTTCCAGAACCATAGAAAGTCCTTAACCCATCAGCAGGAATGTTATCTGCTCCTTTGTGGAAGCAACGTGATGCACACTGATGTAAATGCCTCTTACAAAACAGCCAGCAACAGACTTCATGAGGGCTCTGTGCTCACTGCCCAGCACTACGGAGCCTGATGCCATAGAATATCAGAATTGGCAGGTCGACCACTGGTGCCCTGTGCTTTTTCAGAGATGAGAACAGTTTCACATTAACCACATGTGAAAGACATGAAACGGTCTGGAGAGGCCATGGAGAATGTCATACTGCCTTTAATATTATTGAGCATGGCTGGTTTGGTGGAAGGTCAGAGATGGTCTGGTGAAGCATATCCACAAAGGGACACACACACCTCCACAGCCTAGGCAACAGCACCCTGACTGCCATTAGGTATCGGGATGAAATCCTTGGGCCTTCTGTGAGACTCTACACTGACGCAGTGGGACCTGGATTCCTTGTGGTGCACTACAATGTCCAGCCTCATGTGCAAAGAGTATGCAGGCAGTTCCTGGAGGATGAAGGAAATGATACCACTTACTGACCCCCATGCTCACCTGACCTAAATGGGACCTTATGTTTCAGCCCAGCACTGCCAAGTACCACCGCAAACTGCCCAGGAGCTGAGTGATCCCCTGCTCCAGATCTAACAGGAGATCCCCCCAGGACACCAGCCATCAACTCATCAAGAGCATACATTGTCAGGCATACATATAAGCACTTGGGGGCCAAGCAAACTACTGAGTGCCATTTTAAGTTGCTGCAATTACATTTTGGCAAAATGAATGAGACTGACAAATCATTTTTACACTTTATCAGGATGTCTATGAATTCAGACATCCATAAGATGATCGCTGTTTTGTTTTTAAACACATTACCCAGTCTATATCATTATAGAAATCCAGCATGATTTCCCCCCCATTGAGATCTGATCACTTTTCAAAGAGTTCCCATTTTTCCATGTTTTTGAACAGTATATTCTCACACTGTTTAGATTAGTGGTACTGCAGTTAGAGGGCGTATATTTCTCAAAAGTGTCAACCGATTCCATTAAAAATTTAAGCCAAGCTTTCAATTTCAATCTGAATCTCTACTCCAGCGCTATTATTTTTTAGAACTGGTTCACTGGAAATGAAAAGAAGAAAGTGGACAAAACCAGAAATTAACATTGATTCAATCTTCTGCTGCACAATCAGCCACTCTTTTTAACCACTGAATATAGTGTTATTGACATTCCCATGGTCTAATTCTTGCCAGTTAGTAAGAATTTGGTTAAGAGCTTCCTCTTTGTAGAGGTCAAACAGTTAATATACAGCCTTGCCACAGGCTTGTTTAATCAATGATTATCACAGACTGCTGAAGTGAAAACGGCTTGGGAACAGGAACATTAAATTTGATGCATGGAGTGGTGTGCACAAATGTGTTCTGCTGCAAAAAAGTATCACAACTAACTCACAGCACAACTAAACTGGCCTTGTTGGCATTGCAGCTGACTTCCATTTGATATGTTTCAGATGTGAAAGGTTAAATCCTCAGCTGTGGATTCAGTGACAACACACATGTTTCAAATGAAGGCTGGTGTGTTTCTGTTGAGTTTCACACTCCCAAAAATGCAATGTGAGACCACAAAAGGAGATTTAGGCAAAGAGATTTATAGCTATAAGGGTGTGGGATGCGTGCACATTTTAACTGCTTCAAGGTGTAAGGATGGTGCCCTGATATCCACAGACATACATCCACCTTGTCAGAGCTTGTCAAAGGAGCCAGTAGTGCCTGGTGGAGCCATCTCTGTGCACACATGTCTGTACAGTGAGCTCTTCTGTCTATAAAGAGGTTGTGTAATGCATGTGCACAACTACATACATATGCACTAGTATATGTGTCGTATCACACATATAATCCATGTATGTGCACTCCAGATATATACATCTGCTCCCATCATATCAGTTTTCATTTGACTGTAAGATGGGGTTAAGAAAATCCTTAACCTCAATGATGCATCTCTTGAGTTTTAAGGATCAAAGTATATTGAAATTTACCTGTGAATGAACAGATTTAGGCACATGAGGAGGGCCCAGATTTACAGTTTATTATATTCTATATTGAAGGAAATTGTATATCCTGGCATTGGCTTGCTCTATGAAAAGTCCCCTAACAGAAAATGTGAGACCTAGAAGGAAAAATCAATAAATTCAGCCCCAAACAGAGGGAAAGTTGAGACTGCTTAACTCTGAATAACTTCAAAGGCAGTCAGACTGTATTACCCTCCATCAGCTTCTCCTGTCTTTAATCCATTTCCTGTCTCTGTCAGGCAGATATCCTTCTATGACTTTTCTAATTCATGCCGAGACAAATATTATTTTAGTAAACATATTCACTGTAACGTCTCGTTTAAATCCACTGGCTATACAAGTCTGAAAATAAACTTCTAGCAAAGTAGGGAATAACACTGCTGGTAGTTTGTAGCTTGGCAGACCATGCAAGCACATCAAACCCCGAGGGAGACCATGGGGCATGAAATGAAAGAGAAGCAGCAGCTCCATCCAAGTGTTACTCAGCAGTTTGTACATTCTGCATCCTACTGCTACAATGTCAGTGGCGTGGGGGTCAGGCTGCTGACTGGGATGGTGTCGTGAGTGGTGACAGAGGAAGGAGAAAGGAGAGCAGGAATCAGACACAGAGGAGGAAGAAGAGAGAGAAGGCAGAGATTGGAGCAGAGATGGTCCCATCTTACAGAAGGAAGTCACTAACAGCATCCACTCTCAGGCTTTCAAAGGCTTAATTGCCTACTACTCTCCACAAGTGTGTGTGTACGCACAATTGTGTGTCTATGTCAAAGGGGTGAGATGTTAGCAGTAGGACTGCAGCTCAAAAGAGGCTCGACACCCAGCTGCTAACACTTCTCACCGTCACACACTAATTTCACTGATACTCCAGGTCATGTGCTCTGACAGAACAGCAACACATCATTATGAGGTGAAGCACAAAAGGAATGATCCAGTTCAGTAATACCAGTCAAATAGCAACATATGTGCTGGTTGCACTGACTAGGAAATTCTGGGCTGATACCGATGTTTAAACAACAATTTGGTCAATTGTTTCTCAGTTTTGTTTTTTGTGTTTGTTTCTCCACTTTGGTTCCAGGGAATCAAAGAATTCCTGATTTTTAAAGACTTTTATCTCTTTAAACATTAAACCAGCATAAAACTGATGGGAGAAACAGGTTAAAAACTGAGCCAATACCAATACATGGTTGATAAATCGGTGTATCAATCTCCCTATGTGTAGTTGCAACAACAACAATGTCAAAACCATATTAGGACACTGTGTGTTACATAATATAATAACACAAAATGTCTAGTAAGACATGAAAATGTGGTCAATTAGAGAGTTAAAAAGGTTTAATAAAAGGAAAAAAAAAACACTCAAAGCACATGTTTGTATACTTTTTTTCTCCATGCTGTAAAAAGCAGAAGTTAGGAGCGAGTCAAGACTTCCTGCACCTCAGGGCAAAACAGCTCTGCATGAGTCCTAACAGTGGGTTCCTACAAGGAAGCCTCGCTGCCCACCTCTATCAGTTCACAAACTATATCAGCAACAAATAGCTGCTTATTGTTATTCCACAATAATTAAAATCAGTAATAAACAATTTACACCTACATTTCCTGAACTTTGCCTCAAGTGAACACATTTATTTGACCAATACTCATGAAGTAATGCTCATCTTTCAGTCTGACTTCATCAGGGAGAGCTCCAGAACAATGCAGTAATGCCTCCAAATGCAACAAGTCTGCCTGTGTAGGAGTCGTGCCAAATAAACCCTTTATAAATCCAATAAAGCTTGAGGAGGTGTGCCTCCTCACAATGTTTTGTTCTCATTGTTCTGTGTTTTTTTTTGGTTGCTTTGTGTGCATAATTATGACCACTTCTTCCTCACGCTTGCTGTCAAACTGCTGGAAAAGTCAGCTTGGGTGTGTCATGCTCTCCCTCTCTCTATCATTCCTTCTTTTTTGGTAGCCTCTCCCTCATTTGTTTGTGCTTGTTTCTAAGGTTTTCTTTGCATGTGTGTGAGCAAACATACCGTATGAAGCTGGTCTTGCCAGTAGAATACTGTCCCACCAGTAAGACCATGGGCTTGTTGTCAAAGTCAGCATCCTCCAGTGCCGGAGAGTGGAACTCATGAAACTTGTAGCTCTCCTCCAGTGGTAGGAGCTTGGTTTTATAGAGTTTCTTCAATCCTTCACTGACTGTCTGAAAGACTTCCGGCTCCTTCTTCCTCCTATCATCGGTTCCAAGCCAGCTGAACATCGCTGCTGGTTACTTATAATTAGACTTAGTTATGCTCCAGATAGGTAATGATAATCAAAAATGCTAATTATTGATCAGCTAGAAATCTATGCCAGCTTACTCTGTTTGTCACTGACCTGAAAGCCTACTAAATGTGTCCTCAATGTAGCTTAAAGTGAAATATTCCAAAACTATTAAATGATCTATAACGAAAAAAAGATCTAAGTTATCAAAACCAAATTTACACTAAAGAAAATGTTTTAATAAGACCTGCATAAATATAGAGATATTTTGTTTGTCCTGAAAATGTATTTTAACACACACAATACAGGACTATTAGTGTCCAATGGTTAACGTTAGTCGCTATCCTACTGCACTAAATGGGTGGTGACACTTTTTTTGATGATATATTAAGTCAATTTTGATTATTTATGGGCGTTACACTGTGGTGATATGTACAACGTAAAAACAAACAAAACACAAACAATCCTAAAAACAAATCGCTCCGTAAATCAATCAGAATTTAAACCTGATCGTTCAGGTTCATCATCTCAAGTCCATCGGTCCTCCCAGTCCAGTCCAGGCCACCTCTGCTGCAGAGCCTGTTTATGTTTACCCCCAGTCTACCTCAGTAAACAAACGCTGCCGAGAAAAGCCTAAATCATTCTGCTCTGACTCAACATCACATTACCGCTATTCAATTTCGTCCGAGGGCTAGCAAAGGAATCCCAAAAATGATGCACCGACAGGCTGTCAGGAGAGCAAGCCCCGTTATTATTCCGCCGCTCCCGCTCTTCTGCTCAAAAACAAAAAAACAACACAACAACCAGAGCAAACAATCTTCAGGGACAAAGATTTTTTTTGTCGTTTTCGAGTTAGAAATAAGAGCAGACTGTCTTGCTAGCACTACCGGTTATTTTCTATAACAGCACGAGCTGAAAGTAGCAGCAGCTGATGTCCTGCAGTTCCATTTAAATGCCGAGTCGGAGGAAACCCGAGCCCGCCGGAAGTGCCCAACGGCTGGCAGCCCGACCAACCGTGGACCCGCCCAGTGATGAGAGAGCTGGAGAAGCCGGCCCGGACGACGCCATGTTGGATGAGACGAGACAGGGGAGCTACAGTTCAAACACATCGCGCCACCTAAAGGTTAATAAAATAACTTGAAATATTTGAACCTTTTCTTTCTTTCTTTCTTTCTTTCTTTCTTTCTTTCTTTCTTTCTTTCTTTCTTTCTTTCTTTCTTTCAATTATTGTACCAGAGTAACTTGTATCAGAGTAATTATAGTTTTGTATTTTCTAATTAGTTTATTGTTAATATTATTTTGACATTTTGTTGTTAATTTAATTTAATTCAATTTCCGATAGTTTCCACATTGGATTTCCCAGTTTCAGTTTAAGTTCCATTGTTTGAAAATGTTTCGTTTTAGTTATTTTATTCAGTGTAAGCTTAAGTTTGTTTTAGTTATTATTGCATGGAGGACATGTCAGAGGCAAGATATAGGAAAATCAGTATGCCAGTAAGGACACAAACTCTTGGAGGCATCCAAAGTCGAGGATATTTCCTCTATATTTTTATTTTATTTTATTTGGGTTTCTAAATTCACGAAAAGAAAACCTGTAGTTTTTTATGTGTGTGTTTGGGGAGGGTCAACTTTTTTCCACATGTAGTTTTAGTGTTTAGTTCAATTTTAGTTAACTACAATAACCTTGACTCATACACTTACAAATATTTTAAATTCTCTGCTTTGTATTTAACCTGAATAGATTCAAATACGTTCTTTTATTCTTCCAATCCAGAATCAGACATTTAATCACGGCCCATTCTTAAAGTAATTAAACGTGTAAAAAATGAACTTTCACAGCCTATAAATTAGGCACAGAAGAAGAATTGACACGATAAAGGTTTTCAAATCATGGCGGGTAGCAAAGGTAAAGCGAATATTTCAACATTTTATTAACATGTGGGGACATACCTGACTGGTAAATGAAAGGTAGATAAAAGTATCAGCTGAGATGAGGATATTTGATATCCCAAAGCAAAACTGGAAGTTTGGATCTTGAATGATAGCGTCTGTATGCATTATATAATATTTAAGAAAGACCTTTTACCCGCTTGTGTGGTTTAAAATAATCTATATAATTAAAATATAGTAATAATTACAGTATTATTAAAGTAAAACATAATTTATCTGTCTCACAAGGGTCCTTCTCTAAATAAGTACTTATCCCAGTTTTGTTTTCAACCTTATGTCATCTACAGTTTAACCAGCAGATGTCGCTATTGTCTCTACTTTCACTTCGGAGAGGCGCTAAGCATGTATTAGGAATAGAAACAAAAGTAAAACAAAAGTATTTGATGTCGTGTCAAAAAAAATGCGATATTCATATGTTGTTGTTGTTGTTGTTTTTTTATATATATAGGTTTAGAACGGGCCTGGGAGTTTGAGGGTCCTGCGCAGTATCTTTACATTTCCTACAAATGCGCTCTTCTGGACAGAGAGATCTTGGATGTCAGAGATATGTTGTGGGATCCAATTAAGCTACTCGTCCAGTTCCCTTGCCTTGCCACTTGTCTTCACCGTCTCATGTTCCTTCTTCCTGATGTTCCTATCACTTATACAGGAACAACAACAAAGTGCACAAGTGAATGAAAGAACTTAATTTTGTTTCACCAACTTTTCAAATCAGGACATAGAATGATAAATGTTTTAAATGATCAGGGGCGGTAAGTGTAAAGACAATGCACTAGGTACAATCGCCACTTGCTTACTTTATCCTTTACTCTTTTAACAATAATCTTTTTTATCTTCTTCAAAGCTACATATTTTGAACATTCATCACATATTGTGACACCTGGAACAAAATTCAAGTTATAAGCATCTTAAATCTAAACCACATTACCATAAAAAAAATGTGACTTCAGGGTAAACTTGTAATTACATAAGTTCAGTCTAACTTTGAGTTATTGTTCCTTAGTATTCTTGTCATTTTCCATCAATTGAATATTTCTTTTCTTTCTTCAATAAAGCACACACAGGTGTCAGCAAAACCTAAACACTGAGATACACAATAAGCCAGGTTGTATTTATCTATTTTGTAAAGCATACAGAGCTTAAAACCTCTGCAATCTCAAAAAGATAAAATGAATTGTAAAAAACAAAACAAAAAAATTAAAACCACGTAAAAACTGTCACAGTGGGTGGAGGAAGATGACTTGAATACGAGGACTCCAAAGAATTTAACAAACAAACTTAGTAATCAAATGACTACCCTTTTATTTAGGCTGGGTGCCAAATTCTGTTGAACAAAGCAAGTATCCAGTGACAGAACACACAAGGGAAGGTAAACAGATATTCAAAGATCTAAAGAAAAGCATATTGTCATGAAATTATACCTGGGTAATTAGAGTGAAGTGCGGAGAAAAAATCAGAATACACTGAATAAACAATTATATAATGACACACTATACATCAAAATAATACATTACATATCAAATTTTGTGTTTTTTATTTCTATTTTATTTTATTCCTAAAAACAGTGAAAGTCATGCTGCGTAATAACACAATAATAACACAATGGCAGTGCTAAATTTAAAAAAAACTAATTGCTGTACTTTATTCAAACTTTATAAATATAATTTTGCAAAAGCGCTTTAATGACACTTTAATGACACAAACTTATCCCAGGCTGTTTTTGCAAGGCCTGCAGTGCTTGTTCGCTTGGTTCTTGTATTAAAACAGAGACATCTATGTTAATTTATGAAATCAATATTTTTATCTACATTTTATCTAATATAATAATTATACATAATCAGATGGTAAAAATGGCTTTCATAAACACCAAGAATAATAAGTAATGAACAATAAATACATGTCTCCTTCTTTGCAAGCTACATATTCATTGCATAGGACAAAGTAATGAATTACAGGTACTATTAGCATTACTTTTTGGGGAACAGTTCTTCACATATTCCCGTGACCCACCCCAAAGTGCCACTGCACTGAAAACTGTTTTTGCAAAATTTACTGACAACAATGTACATGTAAGTTACACGTAAATGGCAGTTTATTCTGAGAACAGCTACTACATAATGAATATAATCAGTAAGGATATGAGTGTTTAAAAATAGTTCCCAAATGCTCTATAGACATTTAGTAAGTTCCTTGCAGACTGTTTAGCGTATCTAGGAGGATTTAGGGAACAGATATCCATACGTACACAAACTTTGAGTGGGCCAGATAGAAACATTTGTCTAACCATACTTCAAAATTGTGTTATATTATGTGCATTTAAGAACAGATACTTTGGTGCCAATTCTGTCTATTTGCATAGATGCAGGCTGAAATAAAAGCTCGCACAAACCTGTTTCCTGCGTATAAACAAGCTGTCAACAGGAGGATTACAAGCTAAGTACAACAGCTTAGAACAGATGAACAGCGTGCTTGATCTCAGCATCCTTTGATTTCTGGAAGTGTTCCTGAGTCTTTGACAGTATCATGCCTTTTTTAAAAATGTGATGCTACTACAGGGCCCAGAGATCAAAGTCATCCAATATTGATTTTTGTTCTTCTCCCTTGTGCACAGAGACTTCTCCAGATTCTCAAAAAAAATTGATAATATTGTACTTTATTATGTACTATAGATAAAGTCTTCATAATTACACACAGAGAAACATCATTCTAAAAGTATTCCACTATTTCTAGATGTAGTTTTTTGGGCAAACCCATGCTCACCTTTTGAGAATCTTTGCCTCTGTAAGATGCTCTTTTCACACTCTATCATGTTACTGACTTGTTGTTAATGAACATATAATTAGTTACAAAATGCTCTTCCAAATACTTTCTACTACCACTTACCTTTCTAGCTTTTTGCTGCCCCCCATACCCCCATCCAAACATTGTGATGTGTTGCTGCCATCTAATTTAAAACAACCTAATAGTTTTCATGAAACAGTAAAATGCCTCAGTTTAAATATTTGATATGCTCGCTGTGTTCCATTGTGAGTAAAATATGGGTTTATGACATTTGCATTGTATACAGTGTCCTAATGCCTTCTTAAAATACAAGGGTTTAACTGGACAACAAACTATATAAAGCTATAAAACAACATGGATATCATGGTTTTGAATGAACGGTTAACCAGAGTTCATGCACCAAACTGAGTTCTGTAAATGCATTAACCTGAAACAACCTGTTTTAGATGTTATCAGTGTGCAGAATGGACGTTAGAAGTGGGTGTCAGAAACGAAATGTACCCGTTTCCCCTCTGTGTTGTTTTAGTAACACAAAGGTTAAGCTTCTACAGGAAGAAATAATTTATTCTCAGAAAGTCCCATCGAGCTACAAAGAGATGGTATGAGTCAGAGGTTACAAATTAACATATTTTGGGCAGTTACAACTTCATGCAGGAACAGCACGGGCACAGAAAGAGGAACGGTGTTAACACAGACCACACTGATTTCCTTCAAAAAAAGTCAAAACAAAGTATAATTTATGCACAAATGTTCAGAAGTGCCAGTGAAAGCCTTTTGTGTACTTTGTAATGATCACATATTTTAACTGCTATTTTAAGCGTGTTGTTGGTGTTGGAATGCAGGACTCACTGCAGTAAACAAGTCTGACAAGTTCTAAATGACAAAGTGTAAAATATGTTCTGTTCAGCTCAGAACAGAAACAGCAAAAATGGAGAAGAACAAGGTAAAACCATAATGTTGTTAATACTGCAGATGGGAATACATTTGCAAGGTTCAGAAGAAGCGACAAAAGACGATATGATGGCATGATCAGATTTCACAGATTTAACCAGTTTTTTTTTAACCCAAAGGCACAAAGGTAGTGGACACATACTGCAGATCATACAACTCATTATTAATCAAAGATGTTGTCATGATCATGTACAGTTACACTTCTCATTCCACTTAACATCATCATTTCCAGTTACAGAACAGATACTGCTGTTACTGGCAGTGAAAACGAGGGATTCGCTTCACAAACACAACAGCGAAAGGTGTATAGTCCACAGTATTTAAATAAAAGCAGGTTGAATGCTTTACTCGGAACAGCATGATGGACAAGCTGATAAAAAAAACCAAAAAAAAAAAACCAAACTACCCACTGTAATTCAACCTTTACAAGTAAACACGGACACGTACGGTCATGCAACATCTACAATACACTGCGATCATACCCTTAAAAGAAAACACACGGGTAAAGTTTCCTATATAGGATTTTGCTGTACTTTCTATTTAAAAAAAAAAAACCAAACAAACATCTGATTATCTTAGAGAGATATGTCAGACACCAGTCCAGAATGAAGTGTAGTTTCTTCGTTATGTTAGGTTATGATCATATGTTGTATTATCTTCTGTCACTATCAGACAGCTACATGAGGATGAATACAGATTCAAAACAAATTACATTAAAATATACAGTGTATCTTGTAATCAAGATAAATACATATCCTTCAAAGTTCACCATAGTATGATTTCTTCATGTGTATATTAGTAGATTTTCAGCTATAAAGGTAACATTATTAAGTGAGTACTAAGTACTAAACGCTGCTTTTATCACGCACTGTATGCATTTGAATAGAGCTGAGAAACTGTATACTGGCCATGTTTCCTGGATTATCTTTCAAGAACAGGGTTAGTGGTTTTTACTGATGAATATCATCTACTGATCCATGGGGATCCCAACAAAGTCCCATTTGTTGAAAACCTTCTCCACTTCACTCCCTGTTTCCACCTGTCGTGTTCTAACTCTTTCTATTCCTCTTTGTCACTTGCTTGGCTGACAGAAACATTATCTAGCCTCAACCTAGCTCTCGTCACATACTCCTCTTCACTCCGTCTTCTACCTCTCTCTAAAAGTAGAGGTACATGCAGTCCTCTTTCATGATTGACACTAAAGTCATCTAGCGTGATGTCAGATTGGTCCGAGGAGGAGGCAGACATGTTTGGAATGTTCTGTGGGGCATAAGCAGAGATTAAAGGCACATTTTCACAGTTGTTTCCTTCCTCCACACCTCTGTTTGCCACTCCCTCCCTATGTGTGCTCCAGATCACCTCTCCATGCAGCTCTTCTCCCCTTTTTACTTCCTCCATTGTTTGCAGATTTAACCGAATGCTTACCAGTAAACTTTCAATCTGTCCATCCTTCTTTTTATTGAGCCCACATGTAGCTGATCTTGGAAAAGACTGTAAACCTGCAGATGACTGGCCATGTGTTTGCATGGGGGTTTGTTTGCATGTCCAAGAAGTGTTAGCCTGAGGAGCGTAAGCTCCACCAGAGTTAACGCTCTCAACTCTCCGGTCTCCATCATCTTGATTCCCTCCTCTTGCTTCCTCTTCTCCTTCAACAATGATTTGAGGAGCCATGCTGATACCCCCGTACTCAACGGACAAATCATCCAAGGGAGCCTCATGCCTCTGGGGCGAGTAGCTGGGTGGGGGATCCACAACTTGTAGAGAGTAGATGGGGTGTTCAAGGCCTGACATTGTGAATAAGTTTCCTGGTGGCTCAGGGCTGATGGGGCTGATTGGGATGAGGTTGGAACTCTCAGGAGGGAACAAAATAGGAGACTTGTGAAAAGAAGGTGGGTTCTGGAAATTGGAAGGGAAGGAAAAAGGTATGAAATGTTTGATAATTTACCTTTGAAACACTACTCAAAGATATCTCATTTAGGTGAAATGCAAAGCAGTAGTTTCAGTTTGCAAGTGCAATTATGTCAGTGGTTCCCTAAGGTGAATTGTTAAATTCATATTTAAAAAACAAAACAAAAAAACAACAAAAAAAACCAAAAAAAAAACATGCATTGCCCAGTTTAGCGAACCTACATTAATTAAAGTTAAGTGCTGTTTAGGTATTGAATTGCCAGTATGTTTATATGCATTTCTATTACCAGTATATTTGGACTGTGTTGGTCTTTCCCAGACAGGTAGCGATGGAAAAGGTAGGCAGCTGCAATGATCATACCAATGCACAAAGCTGGAACAACAATACCCACAGTCACACTCTGCAGCTGCTCAATCACAGGGTCTAGAGAAGAAAAAAAAAAGAAAAAGAGGGTGAAGTGAGTGAAAATATTTATTCATCCAGGGCTTGTGATGTGAAAAGAAAATAATCTAACATCTGAACCATTTCCTTGACCGACATATTTGGCTCACACAAGGAAGTACAATACACCTGCCGCACAAACACTAATCGCTCTCCAGCTTTGATATCATGTTTATTGACATTTTTTTTCTACATTTCAAACAGGGAGCCGAATATTCTCATTTACAGACACGGTCACGCAATGGAGTTGTACCTTGAGGTGTGGTTATGCAGAGCCATGCAGAGGACTGGCAGTGGATTGGCATCGAGGAGAATTTCAACTGTGCAGAAAAGCAGTATTCCATGTTGTACTTCATCAGGCGGTATTTGTACACGCTGCCAACAACTGGGAAATGGTGCTAAAAACCAACAAGTGCACAGATTAGGTAGTGCTAGAGAGTGGGAAAGAATTTTGGAAAGAATTGCTGCACAAAAAACAAAAAGTTTATGCTTTGTGGCCGTAGGTTAGTTTGTCGTCATAGCTACCCATATGGAAAAGATATATATAAATCTTAAAGTTTGTATCCGTCTTGTGTGAAACTTGTATGAAAAGCATATAAGAGTGAAAACAGATATAAGATCCCTTGAAAAATTATATAATGAAACTTGTATGTATTGGATACTTACGAAAACAATGTATGAAAGTAATGAGAAAGTGGCCACTTTCATGAGTAATCACATATAAGTTTTTACTATTTCTTTTCCATATATAAGCAGTTAAAAAAAACTACAAAAAAAATGAAGTTGTAGTAGTTGACTCAGTGCTTTACAAGGAAGTTTTCAATACAATGTCTAGCATGAATGTTTTTATTTGTGCCTGACAATCCTGTTTTTGAAATGAAAGCAATTCAGGGCAGCAACATCAGATAGAGATTGTTTCACCTCTTCCTAGAATTTTAAAACTTTTCTTATATGCGGAGTCAAGCTACAGTAGTCATATATATTTCTACTTGATTTATACCTACCGTTTGGTTCAGATGGGTGTTGCGAACAGAGAGGTTGTAAGTCATCTCGGCGTAGAGTGTCACCATGGAAAGCGCTGGGGTATGGTTGTTTGATGGATACCTCATCGGTCCCATCATAGTGATGGTGGCACTGTTGTTTTCAATTTCCACAGAAAGCAGTGGGGGCCCCAAAGTAGCTACAAAGTTGGACAAACCTCTATTGTTTAAAGTGTAAACATGTTAAATATGATGTAATGCTTTTGTTTCTTTAACTTACTGTCTGTCTTTGGCTCAAATCTCCTGGGTGTGAAAGCCCATTTGGAAGAAGCCCATTTGGAAGACGCTCCCCTCTCCACAGCACGAACTTTGGCATAGTAACCCTGGTTCTCATCCCACATCTCACTGGTTAGATCACACCACGTCCGGACTATTTTTGTACAGTGCTGCACTGCCTTCCAGTTCACCCGTTTCCCCTTCTTACCTTGAATTCTGTCTCCATAGCTGGAAAAGACAAAGACCCACACATTCAGAGGTGAACTTTTGCACAGGTTGAGCAGAGTTTGCTTAAAGTCACAGTCAATAAAGAAAATTAACTTAAACAAGGCAGACTGATTTTGAGATCGTGTTGCATTTTATTTCTTTTAGCCTTGCTGGAACTTTTTTTTGTTGCCAATAAATCCCTTTGGGACTGCATCTAGGCTAGTTCTTGGGAACTATACATTTTTATTTAAATTCTAAAACATTTACTCACATGGCATATTGCACTGTGTAGAGCGTTTCATCTGCGTAATTGCCTTCTCCTGGAAACCACTGCAGCACGTTCCTCAGATTTACAGAAGAGAAGGTGACATTGATGGGGCTGGGAACAGACTGGGAGACTGAGGGGAAAGAGACAAGAGGTGAGGTGCCTGTCATCAGAATATACACTAGCTTCTAGTTGTCCTGACTGACCTTTAAACTTCCCCTGTGTTTAATGGTACTATTCAACTAGTTGTCCACATATGACCATAAGGTGTGAGCTGTCACTATGATTCACTGCCTTTCAGACTTTGTTCCACCTCACACAGTACACTTAGCTCCTTATAAATCATTTCAAGTAGGCAAACACAATAAAAGTGTTTGATTAAAGATTCTCTATGGGAAGATTATCCAGAGTACATTTTGCACACAGATCAAATAATGTGTTTTATGCTTTGATCTCAGGATGAAAAACCTGAGTCTGTAAAGTGAGTTTACACTTAAAGTAGAGCTAGATGGACTAATACATTTTTTGTTAACAAAACCACACGTGTTTGTAGCTCTAACAGCCGCTTTCTGTACTTAATGTGGAAGAACTAAATTACAATGTGTTAATTTCTTTAATGATCTCATCGTTGGCTGCATTGTTGTAGTATAAAAGTCAGTCCGCTTAAACTGAATAAACGCCATAAAACTAACTGGACAAAATGGAAACAGTGGAAACAAAGAAACCCAGCAGCCACAAAGTAACAACAAAGAAAATAGATATTAGCATTTAAATGCAGACCTACCTGTGGAGTGCAGGCTATAAAAAATGAATAATGTGAATATAGCCAACATCTTTGTACGGAGTCGTCATGTTTTCACAAAAACAAGAAGGCAAATACTTCCAATCCCCTCGGCAGGTTCCCCCCAGCTCCTCCTCATAGTACACCTGCCCGCAGTTCTCTCGATTAAAGGAAATTAAAACCACGCACTCAAGGTTTAAAGTGAAAGAATGTAGCTGAAGTCGGAAGGGTTACGTGAAACTGCCAACCAATAAAACCCCGTGGATTCAGTTAAAGGAATCCCTGCGACCTGACAGGCGTCCTTGTTCCTTTTGGGGAAAGGAATGTGACCTTACTCGTTTGTGAACAGTTCACCTGTGAGCCGCGCGTGGGCGTGGGCGTGGGCGTGTCGACGTCTATTGAGATAATAGGCTACAAAAATCTAAGCTTAAGTACAAGTACTTAGTAAACAATTAGATCCACTCCAATATGTGGAAAGAAAAAATACATTATACGTGACCCATTTCCAAATAAATAAGTGAACTGTGTTTAGTTTTGCGGTGGTGTGGCGTGTGGAGGCTGTTATGTGGGAACAGGTACACTTTCCTTAAGATGTTCCTGTGGTGTTTATCCGGATAGCAGCCTGAGTAATAAGGTGCTCCGTGTTATTTCCTTAGTCCGTTTCCCCCCAGCTAATATCCTCTCTCTCTCTCTCTAAATACACTGTCAAATGAGATTAGATATTAAAAATTAATATTGACCCTACTGAGCTAAACCTGGGTAACCCATTTGCAAAGAGAAAGCTGTTTTGTTTAAAGTGTAAACATTTACTCTTACTCTTCTTCATCACACCACCAATTATTCCACCACGAACCTCACGAAAGCTATAAACAAAACATGGAAAAATCAATTAGCAAATATCGAGAAGAACAGCAGGTGCTCAAACATCGTCCATTGTGACATCTTGTGGCCACAGACCTGTCTTAGTGAAGGGACAGAATTTTTGAATACAGATTTTAAACACTCAAAAATGCAAGCGTTGTGATAAATATTTGGGAAAAAAATATTATTAATGTGTAACTTTATTATTTGCAAATTACTGACGTATGAGAATTACAATTTCTAATAATAATAATTAAGCAAAGAAACAATGGGGCGGAACTGTCCCACTTGTGTTTCCGTTGCACGCCCGGATTGTTTTTGCCATCGCGCTTCTCATGCGGCCGCTTTCATTCTGCTTCCTTTTAGCATTTAGCTAGATGGGGTGGTTATCGTCTGTGCTCCCGTAGAGGAGTAACGGGTTTGAATTCTGGGATGGTTCGTTGAATAATTGTCTTTTGGTTGCAAACATGGCGCTTTCGATGGAAACACAGCTTCAGAGCATCTTTGAAGATGTTGTGGTAACTTGCACCTTTGTTTACTGAGTGTCAGCCGAGCTAACATTAGTTAGCATGTCAGATAACTGTAGTAGTATTTTCTATTTACTGAACTTACTTTGGATTGCAAATGAGCAGTCCTAAATATAACCAGATGGTGTTTTTACTTTATGTCCCCAGCTCGCTAACATGAGAATTAACAGCTATGGGTGCACCGTTAATATCACAAATCTTCACTTACGTTAATGTATTTTTATTTTCTCCTTCTTTTCTTAGAAAACTGAGATGATAGAAGAGGCCTTTGCTGGGTAAGGCTGCTCTGAATTCATGTTAATAACGCCCGATATTTGCAATTGCATTGTTATTAGCTTTAAAAGGTGTAATGTTAAGTTACTGCACACTGGTAATGCTGCTGGATGTTTCAGCAGTAAGACCATACATACACTCACAGGCCACTTTGTTAGGTGCTGGAAACATTTCTCAGAGATTCTGGTCCACATTGACATGACAGCATCACACAGTTGCTGCAGATTTGTTGGCTGCTCCATCCATGATG
>NW_005187414.1:6281401-6290436 GCF_000239375.1 Pundamilia nyererei
GCTTTGGGGAAGAAACTGTTTTTGAGTCTGTGGGTTTTTGTGTTGATGCACCTGTAGCGCTTCCCTGAGGGAAGCAGGCTGAACATGTTGAAACCAGGGTGGGAGCTGTCCTTGGTAATGTTTGCTCCTCTGGTGAGGCATCGGGAGGAATAAATGTCCATCAGGGAGGGGAGAGGGCAGCCGATGATCTTTTGTGCTGTCTTGACCACACTCTGAAGCCTCACTCTATCTGCTTTGGTGCAACTGCCGTACCATACCGTGATGCAGTAGGTTAGCAGGCTCTCAATGGACGAGCGGTAGAAGGTCAGCAGCAGGTTGGAGTTCAGCTTGTACTTCCTGAGGACTCTCAGGAAGTGCAGCCGCTGTTGGGCCTTCTTGATGACCGCTGAGATGTTTCCTGTCCAGGAGATGTCAGCAGAGATGAGAACACCAAGGAACCGAAAGGTGTGGACCCTCTCCACACACTCCCCGTTGATGTAGAGGGGGGCCAAGTCAGTGCTGTGTCTCCTGAAGTCAACAATGAACTCTTTGGTTTTCTTAGTGTTCAGTGCCAGGTTGTTTTCTGAACACCATGCTGCCAGCTTCAGGACTTCCTCTCTGTAGTCTGCCTCGTCTCCCTTCGAGATGAGATGAGATCTGGTGACTGTGGAGATCATTTGAGTACATTGAACTCATTGTCATGTTCGAGAAACTAGTTTGATGTAATTTGAATTTTAAGACATGCTGTGTTATCCTGCTTTGCTTCAGTGGCCTGTTCTTAGTTTACATTACCGGCATCCATTATGTTCCTCAGCCGCTGTAGTCCATCTGCCTCGGGGTTTGACATGTTGTGTTCAGAGAGGCTCTTCTGAATAGGGGGGTTGTGTTTATTGGAGTTGCTTTTTTGCTCCCAGCACCTCAAAGCCATCTGGACATTGTCCTATGACCTCAACAAGGCATTTTCCCCCAGAGAACTGCTGCTTGCTGCCTTTTCTCTCTTTTCTGGACCATTCTCTGAAAACCCTAGAGATGTATATGTGGGGAAATTCCCAGCAGATCATCAGTTTCTGAAATAATCAGACCAACCTGTTTAGCACCTACAACCATGCCATGTTCAAAGTCACTTAAATCACCTTTCTTCCCCATTCTTATGCTCAGTTTGAACTTAACTAGGTCTTCTTGACCATGTCCACATGCCTAAAGGCAGTTAGGTGATGTCGTGTGATCGATTGATTAGATAACTGTATTGAAAAGATGTGGCTAACAGAGTGGCCGGTGTGTGTATATTAAAATGTATGGAGCAAAATTAAATGCTAAAATTAAGAAGTGTGTTTTTAGGATGTTTATGGACACTCCAGAGGATGAGAGGACTAAGCTGATCAGTTGTCTTGGAGCCTTCAGACAGTACTGGGGAACCCTGCCACAGGTTTTTACACACACACATACACTCCCACTTGCTCACACCTACATGGCTGAGATTTCTCAGTTGCTCCAATGTCTTTCTGCAGGAGTCTCATGAACAGTGTGTGCAATGGATTGTGCGCTTTATACACAGTCAGCACAGCCCCAAGAGGATCTCCTTCCTCTACGACTGTCTGGCAATGGCTGTGGAGACCAGTCTTTTACCACCCAGGTACACACATACATATAGTGAGAGATTATCTGACGCCTAAAGAAGTAAAATGGGTTCAAAGACTGATTTATAATATTTCCATATATTCATTTATTATATTTAATTTATCTGTTTTATGACATCCCAATAATGAGTTGTTTTTAAACTGTATTATGTTTGATGTTATTTGTCTATCTCATTAATCTTCGTATCTTTAGGATGGTGTGCGTGGCCTTAATAAGCTCAGACAGTTTGGAGTGGGAGAGGACACAGTTGTGGGCATTAACTTTCAAGCTGATCCGCAAGATCATCGGGGGAGTGGACTACAAGGTCTCTGACACGAAGCTTCTAGCACACAGACACATCTGGATCGATTCTTCCAATTCGTTTCTTCAATTCTTTGATTGTTTGTGCTTTTTTGTTTTGATTTTCAGTGGTTTTATTTTTGTTGACTGCTGCTAAACAGGGATCTCTGGCTTTTAGAAGAATATCCTACAATGTGTCATACATTTTAAAGTCGTTTTAAGCTTTCCACGTGAGACACTTGTTCATGAATTCTTTTATACTTGTTGCGTCAGGGTGTTCGGGACCTGTTGAAAGCTGTGCTGGATAAAATTCAAACTATTCCTACCACTGTCAGCTCAGCTATAGTCCAGCAGCTTTTGGCTGCCAGAGAGGTACCCATCTTTATACCTTTAAAATGAATTATATGTCATTTTTGATGGTTTATTTGAATACTTTTTAGGTTTACTTATATTTATGCATGTTGCAGGTGGTAGAATATATCCTGGACAGAAATGCCTGTCTCCTTCCAGCCTACTTTGCTATCACAGAAATTAGAAAACTGTATCCAGAGGGGCAGCTCTCACACTGGGTGAGTGTTTGTGTAGCTATGTGTAACATTATATGTAACACTATATAGTCTGAATTTTTATTTGTGAATTCCTTATCATGTCTGTGCATTTTCAGCTTTTGGGCAGTTTGATATCAGACTTTGTGGACAGTTTTAGACCCACAGCCCGGATCAACTCTATCTGTGGTAAGAGGAACTGGTTGCTTCTCCTTTTATGGATTCCTGGAGATTTAAATAAGCCGCTTATCATTTGAAGTGTTATTATTATTAATAGGACAGTCACTAGAAAGTGAATGAAAACTAAAAAGACAGTTTGTAGTTATTTATCTCATGTAGTCAGTCTGGTATGTACAATCATTTGTTGCGTCCGTGTGTCCTCACAGGACGATGCAGTCTGTTGCCAGTGGTGAATAACAGCGGTGCTATCTGTAATTCCTGGAAATTAGACCCCAGCACTCTTCGCTTCCCTCTGAGAGGCATGCTGCCGTTTGACAAGGTAACCAACGCGCTGGACTTATACACCACGCACACCTTTAGACGTACAGAAGTTTGATCGTGATTTGTGTGTTATCATATAGGACCTTTTTGAGCCACAGACAGGGTTGCTACGCTATGTACTAGAACAGCCTTATTCAAGAGAGATGGTGTGCAACATGTTGGGGCTCAACAAGCAGGTAAAACAACCTCATCTTCTTTTGTATTTGTCCCTTTGCCTCCATATCAAGCCCTCCAAATGCCCCCACATTTCCTGCCCCCGTTATTTTCATCTTACCATCTTTTATCTGCTCCTGCTCTTGCTGTTTCCCTTATCCTCCATGATCTTTTTTTTTTGCGTTGTAATTCGGCACGGGTTCTTCACTTTTCTTTGCCACCCTCCTTATATCCTTCTCCCCTCACACCTCTCTTACCTTGTTTCCCTTGTAGTCCTTATAACACACCTATATAAGAACAAATGTAAAGCAACGCTGTGAGCTTGGCCCATAATGCACTGGTGTCAGTTTGCCCTGTTGGGTTCATGCAGTTTCAGCTCAGCCCAGTTCACTCAGCACAAACATCCACACAGTGTGTCAAGCTGTCATTGAATCCAGACAGTTTGGCATTATCACAAATATTTCTGTGTAGGTTCTCAGTTATCCCGGTCATGGCAATATAAGGAGCTTAAAAAGAAAAGCAACTGGACTACTTTAAGTTTCTTGAAGACGAAGCTTCTTCAAGAAACTTAAAGAAGTCCAGTCGCTTTTCTTCCGGGCTCCTTGGATTGTTAACACAAAGCTATAATCAACGCTGTATATGGATATTTCTTTATATTTTGACTTGGAGTAAATAACCCAGAATCTGGTTTATATATCTGAATTGGCTGAGTTGAAACTAACTGTGCTGAACAGACAGTAAACAACCTAGCTACCTTAGTCACCACTTTCTTTTCTGTCTCTCCTTCCCTCGCCCCCCCTCCTCTCTCCGTTTCATCCTCTTTCTTTGTTTCTCTTCCTTTTCTCTCTCTTTTGTCCTCTGGCTGTGTGTTGTATTTGTCTGTCTCTCTGCCATGCGCTCTCTAGACTCTGAACATTGCCCAGGTATGTCCTCTTCCTGGTTGCCTGACCGACCCAACTAACCAGCTCATTGGACGCTTAGCTTTTTTTTTAGGCACACTGACGACCTGAAACTGGAGAAATGAAGAAAACTTGAAGTGGAACAAAAGGGAAACATGACAGAGCTTGAGATGGACACAGCAGGGCTCCATAAATGGTAGACTGGTGTGGTTAAATAAATATTTGACAGGTGCACTGTTAGGGAGATATTAAAGATTACCAGAAAAAGCAGTTAGTTTAATGGGAAGCCAAGGAGACTTTGAGTCATTAACTGCACATGACTTGTTCAATTAACAGGTCGCTGTGTACATTTTTTAATAATGCCTGTTTGCTTTGCATCACACCTGCACACCTTATCTCTACCTTACCTTATCTTTTTTGTATCCTCCTTGATATTTTCTGTTAATATTCAGTATATATGATCTTGGCAAAAAAAAAAGAAGCACCTTGATTATAATTATTTAGGCTTAGTTAAATTAATGCTTAATGATAAATAGATGAAAAATAGGTCTGTGATTAGCCATGATTACCACTAAGCCTCTTATATTGGGGGTTGTCAGTCAGCTGAAAGCTTTCAAGCTCCAAGTTTCTCAGTAATGCTTAGTACTTGGATTTGTGCTTAGCATGTTTCTGCATAATTCTATTTACTTATTAATGAGTACTCCTCAACTTTGCCTCATTGTGGCCCAACAGACGCAGTTGATTAACATTTTTAGTTAGCAATCCTAATGTCAGCTGAGCTAACTGACACTGATCATACGGATACAGTCCAGACTAAGAGAGCTGCAGCTCCTCTGAGCCGCAAAAGAGCAAATGTAGTCCCAGCTAACAAGTTGACCTTAATTATTTCTGACTTTAAACCCTGCTGTTGACATTTCAAGTCCTGCTGCACTGCATGTATGGATGTAGTCTGGTGCTTGCCTGTTGTTAGCAAGGTCCTCCCGTGTCGGACCTGCTGCTGCTTTCTGTTGTGCTGACCGGGGGCAACACTGAACTATTTTGACTAAGCGGTGCTCTTGTCTTTGGTGATTAATGCAATTTGTTATTGTTATATTCGTTAGCCAAGAGCAAGCTTGCAAATCAAGCAACAGCTAGCCATGTGGCAGATAGTGACTACAGCAGACTACAGACCCTAACAGAAAGGTTAGTGTGTGCCACAGCAAGCGCAGAAACATTGTGCTGTACCTACAAGTAGACAAGCAAAATATTAGGCACCTCACAGGTTAACTTATCATAACTTTATTACTTTTTACATAAATAAAAGGCAGGCTGGCTATGCTTTGTTTAATTATAGTCCAGTCTGCATTTTAAGTTGATAGCTCTTAAATAATGCTACTGCACTGTGATAGCAAACTGGATTGCATTAGTCAAAAATGATAAAGTGGCTCTAATTTGTATTGCTTACATTCACCTTAATCCTTTCCAGTAAAAGCTGTAAGGTGACTCTGGAAGGTCAAATAAACTGTAACTTTGGAAAACACCAGGTTTAGCACACAAAACACAAGCTAGGTTAAGTAAAACAATGGAAATAGGGAAAAAAACAGGTTAGTGCGATGGCTAGCACAGTTGCCTCAAAGCAAGAAGGTCCTGGGTTTGAACCCCCATCATGCCGGGGCCTTGCTTGTTCTCCCCGTGTTTGTGTGGGTTATGTCTGGGTTCCTCCCACAGACTTAGTGAGGTTAGGTCAATTACTGTATATAAACGGTCCATAGATGTCAGTGGTCATGGCATCTACATGCCTGGGTGTAGGGTCTCTCACCCCATGACCCTGAGTTGGATAAGTGGAAGAAAATGGACGGATGGATGAAAATAGAGAAAAATACTGTAAAAGCACACAAAAAACAACAGAAATAGAACAAAATCTCACAACGCTTTGCAAAAAAAGAAGAAACACAATGAAAGTGTCTTTGGGGGACACGATAATGTGACGGAAGAGCCGTGGAAATGACAAGCTAACAGTAAATGGCTAATAACAAACATGTATCTACAGTATTATACAAACCACGTTATTAAAACACACATTACCTGCAACTTTTTCTCCTCAGCTTCTTGTAAGTAGGTCTCAGTGCAGTCGTTTGCATGTTTTGGTTTTTGTCTCCCCAAAAAACACTTCTGTTGTGTTGTATACATTTGTGTGTGTGATTTCTTTCATGTTTGTTTGTTTAGTTTTTTCTCTTTCCATTATGATTTGTGTGCTTCTGCGGCGTGCTTTCTTAAGTTGCAATGCGTTTGACCTCTCTGAGCCACCGTAAAGCGGCTCATAAACCAAAAAGTTCTTTTCAGGTTTGAGGTGGACTGGATTTTTGTTACAGGTCAAAATAATTAAATAAGGGGGTGGCCCGTGAGGACCGCAGTGCTTTATTACATTTGCATAGTTTGTGGTTATTGTCAGCAGGTCAGTGGAACATTTTAATTCCGGGCGTTATGTTAATAAATAAGATGCTACCTGAGTTTATCTTCCTGAAAATGCAATTTCATTACATTGTGCTGGTGCATGATGGGTTAGAATTTAAAGAAGAAGAAAAAAAGGTTCCCATTAGTCAGGCTGTTGATCAGTTACAGTATAAACTAGCTGCTGGTTATATTGCTGGTTTTTAAATATATCACTGGGTGATCTGTGTACATGATTTATTTGTAGACAACAGATATGCCTGTGGATCTCTCTCTTACTCTTTTTCTTCTATCTGTTTGTTGCCCTTTTCTCTCTCATTCTGTGAGCATGTGTGTGTTTGCCTGCGGTGGAAGAGAAGCTGTGCCGAAGGCCAAAGCAAAGAAAAATCGGATGGTCATTTTCACAGCTACTCTTCTTCCTCCCACTCACACCTTTGTCCCTTCCCAGACCTGTTAGTCTGCATGTGGGAATGTGTTGCAGTGGCTGGTTTGCTGTTTTATGCTGTGCCTTTTAGTGCTGTACCTGACCTGTTCGTGCTGTGCTGTTCAGTCCCTCGTGTCTCAGTGTAAGAAGGGCTCTGTTAAGAGGCCTGACATGAATGTCAATGCCTGCGCTGCAGAGATCCTCACTCCTTCTGCTCTAATTTTGCCTTTTTACATGTAGAAGACGGAACAAATGTGAAGCCCATATGTCAGGAAAGTGTGCAGCTTTTTTTATGAAATCATAGTTCTTTTTAAATTAAATAACAGACCCAGCGACATGCAATATCAGCTACCTCATACAGTAGAACAGGGGCTGTGTGGATTGTAAGTGAAGCCTGTAATATTATTATCATTATTATTATTATTATCATTATTAACCCTTATTAGATGGAAAAATAAAAAGATTTAAAAACCCTCTCATTACCACTAATCCTCCATTTCTTTTCCTTTTTTTTCTTTTTATCCCACCCGTCTTTTAAATAGATGCATTTTTTTAAATTCTTCATGATAGAGCATGGGTTATACTGGATATACTGGAGCCAGTACAGATTTTGAAGTGTTAAAAATTCTAGTATGGATATCCTGGCCAATATTCTTTCTATATGTTTGCTCAGACTATAATATAATTATATTAAAAAGGAAAATTATGGGCTTATTTGTCAAACTAGTTAGCTTTAGCGTCTATCCGTTTCTGAATCTTCTGATATAACAGCTATTTCTGAGCTTGTGAACCTTGCGACTGTTTCACATATGGAATGAAACCCCTTATTTTAAATCTTTTGTATGTATTAGAGCTGTAAAAGATTTCACAGAAGACCAAAACACATCTTGTTTTCTGTATAGTAACACAAGCTGAGGACCAGAATATTAAGGGATATGGGTAAATACTGGAATATGGCTACAGTCCATTGTGACAACACAAGAAGGAGATGCTGTCCTGCACGCAGTGATCTTTTTAACAGTATCTGGAATAACTGTCAACAAAAATGTTTGAATGTGAAGTAATTTATTAAAGATGTTATTTTTATTCTCTCCTATGTCTATCTTTCTGTCTTTCTTCCTTCAATCCGACCTTCCTTTCCTCTCTTCTTAACTCCACTTCTTTTTGTCTCCTTTGGCTTTTTTCCTCCCTTCTTCTCACCGTTTTCTTTATCCTGTAACACACCTCCCCTCCTCCCCTCCCAGCATAAGCAGCGTTGCCCGGTGCTGGAAGAGCAGCTGGTGGACCTGGTGGTGTACGCCATGGAGCGCTCTGAGACTGAGGAACACTTTGACGCCGATATCGGAGGAACTAGTCAGCTGCTGTGGCAGCACCTCTCCTCCCAGCTCATCTTCTTTGTGTTGTTTCAGTTTGCAAGTTTCCCTCACATGGTGCTGTCGCTACACCAAAAGGTATGAGGAGTTGACTGCAGTCACGCTGATAGAAAAAGAAAAACATTTACAGCATGTTTACAGTCAGTTAGGGGCATGAGTGTAATACATGCGTTTACATTGAACTGGGGAAGCCTCTTGGATGAGAGGTGAAACGTCTTCCCAAACTTTAAGAAGCTCAGTTGTCTTTTTCAAGCTTTTGAGACGTGTTTAAATGTATGCAGTGGAGTGAGTTGTAGCACGTGTCATAACATTTATTAAATATGTTTAACAACATGTTACTAACAAGGAAAAAATTAAATGAAGCAGATTAAATTCTGTGTATATGTGTTTTAATGATTTATTTTCTCTTTTCCCTTATTTGTTCTCATCAGCTTGCAGGTAGAGGTCTCATTAAAGGGAGAGATCATCTTATGTGGGTCCTGCTTCAGTTCATATCAGGAAGCATTCAAAAGAACGCCTTAGCTGACTTCCTGCCTGTCATGAAGCTTTTTGACCTGCTTTACCCAGAAAAAGAGGTACAAGTTATTGCAACTTGTACTGTCCCATTTTTATCTTGTTTTTGTCTTGTTTTTTTATTAGATCTTAAGGTTATGTATATAACCCCGGTTCTCTGAGTAGCATGAGTGAGTGTCTCACTATGGGAACGCCTCCTGCGTGACCTCATCAGAAGCTCAAATACCATTACGCCAGCCCTTACAGGCTGGCTAGGTGACGCCCATGTCAGGAGGGGCCAGTGCCTCCCTATATAATAGGC
>NW_005187414.1:6297899-6321773 GCF_000239375.1 Pundamilia nyererei
AGAGGTTTTTGAATGACATCTGACGCTATGTCAGCCTATTATATAGGGAGGCACTGGCCCCTCCTGACATGGGCGTCACCTAGCCAGCCTGTAAGGGCTGGCGTAATGGTATTTGAGCTTCTGATGAGGTCACGCAGGAGGCGTTCCCATAGTGAGACACGAAACGAATGCTATGAAAGAGAACTATATTTTAAATATTCATCATTCTAATATTTTACTGTTTCTGTTCCTCTTCAGTGCATTCCAGTTCCTGACATTAACAAACCCCAGTCGACCCATTCGTTCGCTATGACCTGCATCTGGATCCATTTGAACCGCAAAGCTCAGAACGACAACTCCAAACTGCAGATACCCATACCGCACTCTCTGAAGCTGCACCATGAGTATGTCTTTCACAAAGATATGCATTTAGCGATAATAAATACTTCAAAAGTCATAATTTTCCCTAAACAGGGCATACCTGGTTAATTGCTAATGTCGCCCAGAATTCATAAAATGACAAACGTCCTCTGCGGCTCTCTGTCCACCGCTTTTCCCCTTCTTTCTTTAGATTTCTTCAGCAGTCGCTGCGTAACAAGACCCTGGGCATGTCCGACTATAAGATCGCCCTGCTGTGTAACGCCTACAGCACCAACTCGGAGTGCTTCACTCTGCCAATGGGCGTCCTGGTTGAGACCATCTATGGAAATGGATCCATGAGGATCAACCTTCCCGGCACCAACTGTATGGCTTCGGGATCGGTCACTCCGCTGCCCATGAATCTGCTGGATTCGCTCACTGTGCATGCAAAGATGAGGTAAATGAGTAAAACACAGAGAATGTTTTAATTAATTTCTTCTACTTCAAATCCCTGATCGCCTGCCCTCCGGTCTCCAGTCTGATCCACAGTATTGCCACGCGTGTCATCAAATTGGCCCATGCCAAGTCCAGCATTGCTCTTGCCCCTGCATTGGTAGAGACGTACAGCAGATTGTTGGTCTACATGGAAATTGAGTCCCTGGGCATCAAAGGATTCATCAGTGAGTCTATTTTTAAAACTCACTTAAAGTTTGCACTATGTTGAATTGTAGATGTATGAAATATTATCTTATTTGAGGAGGAGATCATTTTGCTTCTTAACGACTAATAGTTGTAAAAATGTAAAGAGAAGAATATACAGATATTTGTAAAAGTAAAAAGTTGCCTGAAAAATAAATGCTCAGGTAAAGTACAGATACATGAAAATTCTACTTACCGTAAGTAAAGTATGAAGTATTTGTACTTCATTACTTCCCAGCTCTGCAAATAGCCGACATAAAGCCGTCTGAATGTGTCAGGCTTCAGAATAGTGTTATTAATCTCTATATTTATAGTATCATGAACATTTTAATGACATTTACTGAGGAAGCAGGTTTATTTACATGATACTGTTTCATTATGGGGTTTTGCAGTACTATCGATATATTGAGCTAGTAAAATTTGCAAGTGTTACAGTTTACTGGGACACAGTTACATTATTATTTATTCTCTTTGGAGCTCCAGAAACGTTTTAAATAATGAGAAACACTCTTGTCTGTCCAGGTCAGTTGTTGCCCAACGTGTTCAAGTCTCACGCGTGGGGAATCCTTCACACATTACTGGAGATGTTCAGTTACAGGATGCATCACATCCAGCCACACTACAGAGTCCAGCTGCTGAGTCACCTGCACAGCTTGGCTGCTGTGCCACAGACCAACCAGAACCAGCTACATCTGTGGTAATGTAGAAGCATGTGTCGCATATAGCTAGTTCCTGCTAATATTAGAAATTTAAAGCAAAATTACACATTTTGTTGCTTTTTGAAGTCGAAAGATTAAATCAAAACAAATATTAAAATGCAGCGTGAGTGTTGTGTGCTCTTTTAATGCACTTTATTGCCTTTGAACTTGAAATTTGTGATGTTCCTACCATGAAGCGAAAATGATCTGAAACTTGAAAGTTATTCTTTTAAGTCCTTCTGTTTGAAATAGTTATTTGCTTAATTCTAATTATTTACTCAGGTAAACTAACTGTGGAAGACAGAAAAGTCCCACACAACATGTTCTCATGTTGTCCAACTCAACTGAGAAACAAATTAAGCACAAAAAAATGTTCATCAGGATTATGATGTAGTGAAAAAGAGTCATCATTCCTCTTTCTGTCTTTGTCCTGAAGTGTTGAGAGCACAGCTCTGCGCCTGATCACAGCTTTGGGGAGCTCGGAGGTGCAGCCGCAGTTCACCCGCTTCCTCAATGACCCAAAGACAGTTTTGTCAGCCGAATCCGAGGAGCTGAATCGCGCCCTGATTCTCACTCTGGCCAGAGCCACACACGTCACCGGTACTCACTCAGTTTTTGAAGCCTCATTTGCAGGGTTGTTTTGGGTTTGTTATTTTTTGCTGCCCGCTTCATTTTAGCCATTGTTTCGCTTTTTGCTTCACTTCTAATCATCGTGTTTGACTGAAATCCGTCTCATGTTATTTGTCACCTGCTTTCTGTATGTGCAGATTTCTTCACAGGGTCTGACTCCATCCAGGGCACTTGGTGTAAGGACATCCTGCAGACAATCATGAGTTTTACGCCTCATAACTGGGCCTCACACACGCTATCCTGCTTCCCTGCACCACTACAGGTGCAGATATTATGTTATGCAAAATATTCAAGTAATAATTGTGGTTTATTGTTGTTTTTCTCTGTCAAATAAAACGTCTGAATCTTGCTGTAGTGACTCCTGGACCTCTGTTTTTGCTTCAGGCGTTTTTCAAGCAGAACAACGTTCCTCAGGAGTCGCGCTTCAATCTGAAGAAGAACGTCGAGGAGGAGTACAGGAAGTGGAAGTCGATGGCCAATGAGAATGACATCATCACCCACTTCTCCATGCAGGGCTCACCTCCACTGTTCCTCTGTCTGCTGTGGAAGATGCTGCTGGAGATGGACCATATAAACCAAATAGGCTTTAGGTTTGTTATACATAAGTTAAGCTTCCACATGTATATAAAAAGTAGAGCGCAGCGGGGGAAAAGATATACTTAATTAAATAATCCAAAGCTGTGATCAGCGAGAATATTACTTGTTTATGTTTCCAGGTTACACTCACTATTAAAGACACTGCTGAGTGTATTTTAATGAACCCTGTGTTAATGATGCATCTCATCACTGTTGTTGAGGCATTTTAAATTTAACATTTTACATCAATTAAGCAGGAAGGGGTTGCGGGGGTGGGTCCTACACAGCATCTATGACTAATTGATCCCGAGGGAGAAAGCTGCCTTATTGTGGGATGATGAGCTAACTGCTGTTTTTTGTGGGGGGTTTTCCATTTCTTTTTTGGTCCCTCAGGGTCTTGGAACGTATTGGAGCACGTGCACTGGTGGCTCACGTGCGCACATTTGCCGACTTCCTTGTCTATGAGTTCTCAACGTCAGCTGGCGGGCAGCAGCTTAACAAGTGCATTGAAATACTCAATGACATGGTCTGGAAATACAACATAGTCACGCTGGATAGACTCATTCTGTGCCTGGTGAGGACAGACGGAGAACTACAGGATTATATACTGTAACAAAGACATCATTGATTCTACACTTTTTCTTTGCCCATGCTGCAATACGATAAGGGTCCATGTCTCTGCCTTCAGGCGATGCGTAGCCACGAGGGAAACGAGGCTCAGGTTTGCTACTTCATAATCCAGCTGCTGCTGCTGAAGCCCAATGACTTCAGAAACCGAGTCAACGATTTTGTCAAGGAGAATGCTCCCGAGCACTGGCTGCAGAACGACTGGCACAGCAAACACATGAGCTACCACAAGGTATACGTGCGACAGAACACGTTCCATTAAAAGTTAGTTCCACAACTGTGAGACATCTCAAAAAGTCAAGTTAAATCTAGAAATGAAATCAAATCTGTTTTAAAATGACCATTTCTTCCAGAAATACCCAGAGAAGTTGTACTTTGAGGGTCTCGCAGACCAAGTCAACCCTCCCATGCAGCTCCAGCCTCAGTACCTGCCAATCTACTTTGGGAATGTGTGTCTGCGCTTTCTGCCCGTTTTTGACATTGTCATCCACCGCTTCCTGGAGCTCCTTCCTGTCTCCAAGTCTCTGGAGACGCTGCTGGATCATCTGGGAGGGCTGTACAAGTTCCACGGTGAGTAGGGCTACGAGGAGGACTGCGGGTCCAAGATGAGGGGAGTTGGATTCACTAGGACATCTTAACGCATTCTGAAACAGGAAATCCCAGGCAGCTCATTCAGTGGGAGAAATGTTTCATCACTCATCTAAGTAACTTCTCCAGTCATCCACTTATCAGAATCAGCTTTTTGGGATAAAAAAGGGAAGGTGAACTTTGCCATTAATTGGGGATTTGTATTTACCGCTGCGTTTCTTTGCAGATCGCCCTGTGACCTACCTGTACAACACCCTTCACTACTATGAGAGACACCTGAGAGACAGAACCAACCTCAAGAGAAAACTGGTTCATGCCATCATGTCTTCACTGAAGGTAAACAGAGAAGACACATTCATTAATTCATGTATCTGAAAAGCTAATGCGCAATTATTGATATCAGTGTAACGTTTTATTTTGCAGGACAACCGCACTCCAGGCTGGTGTCTCAGCGAAACCTATCTGAGGTTTGGCATGAATGCCCGTGAAGAAAACGTGTGGATCCCTGATGACACCTACTACTGCAAGCTGATTGGACGCCTTGTGGACAATATCCTTCATTAATCTATCACTCTTAACAACAAAAGACCAATGTCTGGTCATGGAAAGTCATTGGTCTTTTGGGCTGCTGGAAAGTATATTTACCTTACCGCTGTGAGTTCTTGTCTCCCTTAATAGCTTTAAAGAGGGATTGTATTTATTAATCCATCTAAGCTCATTTTATTGCAGCCTCGGGGGTTGTTAAAGTAGAAAAGAGTTATTAAAAACAAGATAAAATCGGTTGGATGGGGTTCGTGTGCTCCACGAAAACAATATGCGTTTAATTAAAAGTGGAACAAGTAAAACATCCGTGCTTCCATGAAGGCTGTTTTCTCCTCTGGTGATTGTTTATCCTCCTTAGCTTTTACCTCACCCATGGCGGGAAAGTCACCGGGTCCTTTTCCCAACTGTGACTGGAGGTTCAACGAGTTCCCCAACCCTGCGGCCCACGCCCTGCACGTCACCTGTGTGGAGCTGATGGCTTTGGCCGTGCCAGGAAAAGATGTGGGAAACGCTTTGCTTAATGTTGTGTTGAAAAGGTGCAGTAAGCAAGCCATGTGCAATCACTGTAAAGTTTATGGGTCTCATTAGGCTTAAATGCCATCTTTTTGGAATTAATAGTGTTCTGTAGTGTATGCAGAATATTTTAATGATCCCTAAAAGCATCTTCTCCTTTCACCTTTTAGTCAGCCTCTGGTCCCCAGAGAGAACATCACTGCCTGGATGAATGCCATTGGACTTGTGATCACTGCACTTCCAGTAAGAAAAATACTCTGACTTTCAGCTTTCACCATAAACTGATGTTCAGATTTTTCCGCCGTGACGACCTATGATCTCCTCTTCAGGAACCATACTGGATCGTTCTCCACGACCGCATCGTTTCTGTGATCAGCTCTCCGGCATTGACATCGGAGACAGAGTGGACAGGCTATCCCTTTGCCTTGCTTGACTTCACCGCCTGCCACCAGAGCTACAGTGAAATGAACTGCAGCTACGTGCTAGCATTAGCACACGCCGTGTGGCATCACTCATCCATCGGACAGCTGTCTCTGATCCCCAAGTGAGGCGCTCTCCTTGTTTCTATCCTGTAAGACTGTTTCTTTTTGCTCTCCTCATGTCTTTCTGTGTCTGTGCGTAGATTCCTGTCAGAGACTCTGAAGCCAGTCGTCAAGACAGAGTTCCAGCTGCTGTACGTGTATCACCTGGTGGGGCCGTTCCTTCAGCGCTTCCAGCAAGAGAGGACGCGTTGCATGTTGGAGGTACACTTCAGACGGTTCTGTTTATCTTACATGAAAGATATCATTTAGTTTTGTCTTTCTCCTGGTGGATTTTTGTACATTTTGTTCTGTGTTGCTATTTCAGATTGGTGTTGCCTTCTATGAGATGCTGCAGGCAGTTGACAAACACTGTCAGCATCTCAGCTACATGGACCCGATCTGCGATTTCCTGTATCACATTAAATACATGTACACTGGAGACAGCGTGAAGGAGCAGGTGAGCTTTTGACGGCTCCTTGGAGCATAGCAGTGTCACAACAACAATCCAATCCAGTTTTATTTATAGGGCATTTTTTATACATGCAAATTTGGCAAAGTGCTGTACAAAGCACCAAAACACCACACACAATCAGTGAAACCATGAAACAACAACAATAAAAATGATAATATATTGAAGGTAAGAACACACCACTGTCATTGTGAGTTAAAAGCCAGATGAGTTTTTTTTTTTTTAAATGAGGAGATCATCCTAAAAGATGGGCAGGGAGATCATTCCATAATTAAGAGATGATTACTGAAAAAATGGTCCATGTACCTCAGCGATCTTGAGTGAACATATGACACGTACACGAGTGGTCATCCAGGAAAAGTTTTAAAAGCAAATAATAAAATCTTAAAACAAACAGGGAGCTAGCGGAAGGAGGCCAGGATGGGCGAGCACTGGTTAATACAAGCTGTGGCATTTTGGACCAACTGCATGCGAGCAACGGAAGCTTTGATTTATTGTGAACTCGCTAATAGTGGATACAGGAACAGGAAAGTTCTTGTCATTTAATTGTTTATCTGTTATTGCCAGTGTGGGGAAACAGTCTTTATCAATAGGAAACGCTGTAAAAATGATGAAAATACAGTTGAAAGTTAAAAATCTTTGCACTCCTTCACATTTTCTAAAGTTGTCCAGTGAGCCGGATTAGCATCATCATCAGGGGATTCTGTCCCCGAGGCCTTATGTTTGACACCACTGCACTAGAACCATATTAATATTATTTATGAGCCCTAAATATTACCCTCTAAATACAGTGTAGTTATCAGCATTGCCTTGTTTAATTGCACTGCAGAGGCGTGCATACAGCATTGTTTGTCTGTAAATATCACGCTTGCTAACGGAAATTTCCCTGCAGGTTTGAATAAGAGGCCTGACTGAGGCAAGGGTTACCCTGTTTTCTGCTTTTTTTTTTATCCACCGTATACTACTGCAGCTTAGATTGTGCACAAAATTGACCTATTATGTTGCAGATGAAAGCTTCCAGAAAACGGAACTGCTGCTGAAATTCAAATAAATCCAAACAGAAAGTCTCTAAATATAATTTGTTTGGAGAAATGATGACATGCCAGTAGGACTGTGTAATTATGTGCACAGAGATTAAAAAGTGTGCTACCCTTTGAATAATAGATACCCTAAAACCATCATCATGTAAAACAGGGAAAACCAACTGACAAGAAATCTGTGGCTTTTACACACATTCTGAGTGCATGCTGCTCCTCAAAACACAGTTGCTGTTTTTTTTATCTCCATTTATCCACTCATTCATTTTTTTTGTTGCTTATTTGGATCTGAGTCACATGGGCACAGATGCCCAGACCTCCCTCTTTTTGCAATGTTTCCAAGCCACCTGTCAGATGTAATCTCTCCTTCATGTCCTGGGTCTTCTTTGGAGCCTCCCTCTGGTGGGACATGCCAGAAATATCTCACCTGATCAGATGCCCGAACCTCAACCTTCCTCCTCTTGATGTGGAGGAGTGGCGGCTCTACTTTGAGTCCCTCGCAATCTCTAAGGCTGAGCTCAGACACCGTTTGGATGGAGTTCATTTCTGGTGCTTATATCTGCAATCTTATTCTTTTGGTCAGTTCTCACAGACATAGGTGAGGTTAGGACCGTAGATGTACAGCTTCACAACAGCAGGTAGCCTCTGCATGGATGTCAACACTGCACAAGTCTGTTCCCCTCTCTCGTGAACAAGACCCATCCATCCAGGGGTTGCAAGGGACCTGGAGCCTATCCTGTGTCAGTGTGAAAGAGAGGATACACTCTGGACAGGTCATCAGTCTGCCACCAGACTAACAGACAGACAACCATTTGAACTCACATTCACCTGTGGGTAATTTAGAAACACCATTTAAGCCAGGCTACCTCGAGAGAAACCTTGCAGATTCCAAGCAGAAAGGCTGTCATGGATTCGAACCCAGTACCTTCCCTCTGTAAACACCAAGATCCCAGAGATACTTAAAAGTCCTCCATTTGGAGCAACAGCTTACTCCTGATCAGGAGTGGCCACTCCACTCTTGACCAATTGAGAATCCCGGCCTAAGGCTCAGAGGCACTAATTTTCATTTTCAAGTGTTCACTCTCAGCTGCAAACCTCACCAGCGTGACCTGGAGGTTACCGCTTAAAGAAATTCATCATCTTCAAAAAGTAGAGAGGCGATCCTGAGACTTCATCTCTTGGCTGGTTTTCATCACTTTTTTGCCGTTTTAGTTTGAGCTGAGGTGCAATCCCAGAGGCGTGCCCGACTTTATAAGAGCAGGTTTGTTCCAAGCCACCACAGGACACAATATGCTGTGTTTTTGGTGCAGTAATTCTAAAGAAGCAAATGTGATAAATACTGATGTGATGCTTAACTGGTAATTACAAAGCACCTCTCTGACACAACCTAATTGCCTTTCTTGTGTAGTTCCTGCTTTTAGCTCTGTCTACATCACTGTATTCACTTCTCATCCTTTTTCCATCCACCTTTTTTGTGCTTTGTCTAGGTGGAGAAAATCATCATGACTCTGCGTCCTGCCATGAAGCTGCGTCTGCGCTTCATCACGCACAGCAGCAAGATAGAGACGTCATCCTCAGCTGCCAGCGCTGCCTCCGCTTCCTCCGCCTCTTCCTCCTCCGCCACCCCGCAGCCCCCTCCGTCCACACTCTCATCCTCCACCGCTGCCGCCTCGCCCTCCCCCTCCTCCTCACAGCACACACACACACCTATGTAGGTGGCCTTGCCAAACACAAACGCACAGTAGCGATCATAACTATGAACTTACATTTTGTTCGTTTTATTCTCATTTAGATATTTTGTATCTCGTGTGTTTATAAACAAGGCCTCCTGCAAGAATTTTGTGCAAATTATTTTCAAAATCTCAACTTATGACAAAGTTAAAACAAATAAATTTTTTTTCTTCTTATGTTTTTCTGTTCAGGAAACTCCATAGACTGAGTTTGACAAAATATTTAAGCCTTAACATAACAGACAAAATGGGTCACAGGAAAACAGAAGATTTTTTGTGGCGTAATTTTATCGTATTTTTTTTTTGTAGACATTTTTTTTATGTTGTACATTATTACTTCATTAAAAACGGAGGCAAGTTTTTAAAATAATGGGTCTTTGTAACAAAAACTGTGTATTTCTTTATTTAGACTGTATCCTCATGGTCTCAAACCAGTGATCTTTCATGTGTTCATGTGTCAACCACTTTACCTACACATGGATCCACTATGTTACTGTAAATATAATAACCATGCATATTAAGGTTTTTCTAAGAATTATTCAGTCAAACTAAAATTTTGTGTTTTTTGTTGCTTCTCTCATGTTTTTCATTTGTTCCTGGGCAGGCTAGAAATACCAGACTGATTCTGACAGGTCAGCTCACCCCTTACTCTTACTGTGGACAAACACCTGTTTAGTAGGTGAGCCCAAAGCAATATACAGGTTCTGTCTGATGCAATATAGTAACAACCAGCAGGGGGAGCCCAGCATTTACAGATGACATCAGTCACTTTCCTCACAGATGGAATTAATGAAGGATGGAGGGAGTCATACATTAGGAACCTTACCTTACCTTGCCCCATTTGATTGGTTCCCTTTCTCAATGCCAGAGGATATGGAAAAAGCACATAAACAGGTATCCATTAAGTTTGGTAGAAAGTTACACTCTGAGCCAGTAACATTTTGTATTCTGGCAGAGAGTTGGAGCTGGGAATTTTGCCATTTGACAGTTGGCAGTAAAGCTAATGGTTAGACATAGACTTCATTCCAAATCCTTGGGGTATATTGTTGGGTCAGTAAATCAAATTATAATTAAATTGGTGCCTTTGGATGTTGGGCAGTGGCGAGGGTAACTACATAGTTTTACCAACTATTTTTACTTCCCACTGGAGAAGCTGAACTACAGCAAAGCTGATCAATGGAAACATGTAGTTTAGATTCCTAAAGCTGCTTAGAGGAAGTAGTTAAATATTAGTTTACATCATTTATTCAAAATATCACAGAAAATTACAAACAAATGATATTTCCTTTTATGTCACATTGTAGTTTTAGTATGTGTTTATGTAAATCATCATGGAAATGTATCCAACTGCAAAATTGAGTCAGAAGTAGTGAAGTCTTATTCTCTAATGTCAGTGTTCATCTCTGATTATTATCCCAAATTTGCTGTTATATGGCACGTGGATAAACTAAACATCGTTCCACTCAAGAACAAACGTAATATACTAAAATAAAAAAGGTCACACTGGTGCTGTAAAGTGTAACATATTACAGAAGCACCTTAAAGGAGTGTGTTACTGCACTTGTGTGTTGAAAGTCATAATGCTGTTTGACCCACAATCTGGAAGGATGTTAATCGTGGTCATCAGCAGCAAAAAAAGCACGCTTGGACCAAATGCAGTTCCTCAAATGGCCACTTGAGGTTGGCTTCAAAACAACCCAACAAATGACTGACGTCCTGTCTGCACAGCTTCACTTTAGTTATGTGTCGCTTGCGAACGAGACGACTCTGAAAGCTGATTCTTTGTAGTGAACAAGAAGAACTGAATCTTCAGACGGTCCTGCTCAGCTGGCAGAGGCGGGACTTTATCTTGATGGTCCCCCATACAGCCAATCACATGCAAAGACAGACAAGGACCATACCATTGTATGAAAGAAGGAAGGGGAGAGACACTCTGAAAACAGCGGGTATAGTGCAAAGGTACATTGTCCATTGTGGAGGACAATAGGGTTCAAACTATCGGCCAGGCTTTAAACTCCATGGAAGTTCTCCACAGTGGTGGTAAATGTTTATGAAAACACTGATTTAAAAGTTGCTTATCAACATGCAAACCATTAGGCTACAACAGAAGGCCTAGAACTGAAGAGCCATTTGGGCTGGCTCTTTGAAAAGAACCAGACCTCTCATCACTACATCCACTAAATCAAGATTTCTCGACTGTGTTTATGCCGTTGGTGCCTTTTGGAGCATTTTAATGCAGCTCTTTAATAATCACTATGGCAGTACAAATAAACAAACAGCTCATCCAAGAAGTGTAGTGTTGTTTTTGTATGAACTTAGCGCTAATTAGCAGGTTTCCAGAGACGTGGGAAGAGCCGAACAGGTCTGCACAGCTGAGAAAAATCATAGCAAAATGAGCATAATATTTGAACAGCACAGCATTAATTAAACCTGTGCTCATGAAGTACACACACAGGTGAGCAAATTCATTATGAAACCATAAATAAGAAATTTGTCAGTTTTGCAAAGAGATCCCTTTACACACAACTCCCAAGAATATGCATTAAGCCTATCATGTCCCAGTACACATAATATTTTAATATGTTCAGGCATAATATGTTCATTCATGCAGCTGGAGTCAAATTTATTTCTGCAGGAATCATATTAATGTAAAACTACTCCTTAACATTAATGCTAAACTCCTTGAAGGCAGCTCATAATAAGTCAGAGCTTTACCTTCATCTGGATGTACGATCCAAATCCAAATGTATCTTTGAACTCGGAGTCTTAGGAGATATATATCCTCATGAGGGGCACTAATGTTGCACGTGTTAAAAGTATCTGTGGATATACTGATCAGGAAGAGGTGTGTGAGTGTCCTTTGTGTCAGGGTGAACCGTGAGGAAGTTTTTAATTGACGCTAGCTGGAGAACGATCACTCGCATGAGGCCAGTGATACTGGTAAATTTTAGGATGGAGCTGATCGCCCTCTCATCACTTCTGTTTGAAATATGTATAGATTTTAAATGTTCAGCATCTGTTACATCACATTACCCCCACCATGAAATCCTTGACCTTGCTGTCACTGTAAAAGTGGTATTTATAGTCAGCACACACGCACCAAAGATGAACGCCGGTGTAAAGTTGCACTTTAACCTTGAACGCCATCAGCCATAAAGATGTTGTCAGCAAGTAGGTGCCAGTAACTGCACAAAGGTCAGTCTGGTCCGTTTTCTCTGACACTTTGCTGATTCACTTCCTCACCAGTGCTTACCTTAGAAAGTCTTGACACAGGCTGCAGTCTCACCCTGAGCCCTTCGTGCTCACTTTGAAGGCTGTCCTTTTGCCCACACGTAGAGTATTTGAATTCTGATTTTAAAAAAACAGTGTTTACACAGATCGATAATCAATCACTCCTGATTATCCACTCTCAATTACATTACATTGTCAGTAGGTCAGCTGTAACTAAATTACATGAAGATTGTGCAAGCTCTTTGTTAATTACATTAGAGACTTGAGCATCTCTTGTGATTTCCATTGTGGTGACAGCGCAAAGTCTTATTCATCCTCCTTGTGGCTTTAGAGAAGAATGTCTTTGTGTTGAGCAACACGGATTTGGCTTTTGGAGACATGCGGCTTGATGTCATTGTTCCTCTTTATGAAAGTTTCGTGTGTACCAGGTCAGCCGTGACCTAATCACATCACCATTGGTGCCATGCACTCCGGGTGTTTAATCCCATTCTCCTTTCTGTATGTATGAGTCATCCCATGCTCTCCCCATAAGGCCCTCGCTGAGATGTAGGTCAGCGTATGTGCTGCTGGGCCCGTGGCTTACCCATTAAACTCTGGCCCTAAACACAATGTGGCAACACACAGGCCTGTAGATGTACTTTGGGAGGGGTGGGCGTGATATCACAGTGTAGTCAAGTAAAGCTGTCATTACATATGTGTCTCAGCTCTTGTAGTATTACGTGGGAAGCCAAGGTTTAAATATAGCATGGCAGCATATAACGCCTATGCGCTGGGCCAGTCTACAGCTTCATGTGTCATCCTGTATCGATTCTGGATCCACGTATTACCTCGGTTTGATTCCTTTAACCGTTCGTGAATCTTCTCACGCTAGAAGTTTATTATTATTGTTATTAATAAATAAAATGACATGAAAATCAAAATAAGGACTCGTATTTGTCACCTATATCTCACCACTGGGTGAATTACGATGGAATCAGTGTTTCCCAAAAAATTAAGCCAAATGATCTTAGCGGCCCTCTCAGTTTGCATCTCATGACACAGTAGTATTGATTGCCCTGATATTTAGTACTTTATTTACATTATGACTTTCAACACATGTTCCCTTATGGGATAATTGTAACAATGGGTGAATTTATTTTGTGTCATTATCAGGTAAAAATGTACATTTGCCTAGCTATTGTACTATAGACTTTGCTGCAGCCTACTTATTTGTGTTTAGCACTGATCAGCATGCCAAAATAAAATAATGAACATAGTAAGAGAGTGTATATAATGCTGGATGTAGCCACCATCACATCACCCATTGGTTAGAGACATCCTGTGTTAAAGGATGTAACGTACACTCACAGCATGGTCTGACACAAACGCTTACCTCAAAAACATCTTTTATTTCTAAATGTTCCTTTTAAACTGGATCAGAACTGCTTTTAGTCTACCATTTCTCAATTATGGTTAGTTACTGTTTCACCTGGCCTTCACTGTTAAATTACCATTGAAACACTTTATCATCTACTTTTAGCTACTCCTCCATTTAACACCAGTTATCTATTAATTTCACCCATTTCTCCACTGTGTTTAAATAACCTTTTTGTACTCTTAGCTAGTCATTCAACCACACATTTATCAAATTTACAAACATTTTATTCATTTTTTTAAAATTTATTTATGAAATAAATTCTTTATTTCTTAGTGCTAGCTATGCTTTAGCTAGCTATTTTTTGACATTTATGAATGTGGTTTTATCATTTATCCTTTCCATTTCTACAGTTTATCCATTTCTATCAGTGAAATGTCAACCACAACATTCTGATTATTAAGTTAATGTTAGTTTATGTGAAATTGTGAATGGTCTAGGTGAACATCAAAATTTGCTGCCTACATTATTGTGCTGTATCTTTTTAAATATAATTCAATTTCAGCTCATTAAATGTTTATTTATATAGTGCAAAATCACACAGTTGCCTGTATTAGAGAGAAACCCCAACAATCAAACAAATCCTACGAGGCCCATGCAACCTTAACTTTTCAGTCTAATCAAAATAGAAGAGAAAGTCAAAATGTTTATTCAAAAAACATACACAACACAGGCTATCGGCTATAAAATGCTAATGCTACCCAGTTATATGCAAAGTGTTGAGGCCAAAGTGTGACCCCGACCAGCTGCTGGGACACAAACTCGACACTAGGTCAGAGTGATGAGTATTATCACAAACTAACCAGCTGCTATTACCAGTTTTAATTCACTTAATTAAATGCATAATGGATTTAATAATTAAATGCATTTATATAAAGTGTTGAATTTCTGTTATTACTGCAGCCCTCCCGCATCAGTTTGACTAAGTTGACTAAAAAGTTTTTACCGCTGAAAGTTGCTCCACACACTTCACAAAGTATCTTATTGTTCCTGAACCAAAGTGCAAAATGTGTCCACACTCCTCCCAAACGTTGATATATTTGTCACATTTATAATAAGCATGGGAGCTAGTTTTGTCTTGTAAGAAGTTACCCCTTCCTTTTTAGCCCCATCATTTGCTAAAACGTTTCGGTTGTTGTTTCTCATTGAACTACTTGGTTTGACTCTTAAAGGGTTATGGAAGATTTCCCTGTACAAAGAAGTTTCATCACAGTCTTGTTTTTGTTTCCTTGCCCTTCAGCCAGAAACATGAAAACACAACCGTCCGCGCGGCCTTGTATTGTCAACGCTCAAGTCTTTGCGTTCGATTACTCTTTAATGGGAAGCTCTGAGCTAAACACACACACGCAGACACAAACGCAGAGCACTCCAGTCGCTCACGTACAGTTGCCATGGTAACCGGATGTATCTGGGGACGCGAGTATGCTCGTCGCTTACTTGCCTCTCTGACCTGAACGGTGCACACGAGTGGGTGATGATCTCTTAACCCAATCGCCGTGAATCTCCTCTGAAAATTGTATTTTTCTGACAAGGAGCAAAGAGTTCGGGGAGAGGAGGAGACGGGAGCCGAGGGGTGAGAAGAACAGAGAGGAGTGGTAGACTGACAGAAGCAGCAGTGAAAGGTGTTGATTGTTGTTTTTTGGCACAATGTCAGAAAGCACACCTGTTACACGAGAAGGACTCCGATCGGAGTAGAAATCAATGTGCTGTTTATCTTAAACTGAAAAAGAAAAGTGTGTGGTTAGAGTACCCACAGCAGGGAGAGTAATGATGCCAGAGAGGAAGCAATTATTCCTGACCGCACAGTAATTAGGATTATCGTGGAGGACAATGACATATGGACGAGGAGAATGAGAGCAGCGTCCGGTTCAAATGAAAAATCACGTCATGTTTTGGGCGGGCGATTATGAAAAATAGGCGTGGAGCCTCAGTTTCGACTTTAGCGAGATAACTTTATAATTGCAGGGCTGTATTACTTACAGTAAATACTTATTAGGGGTCATTAATTTTGTTTGCCTTTAAAAAAAAAACCTCACCTGTTCGATTTTATTGGTCTTGAACAGATAAACAATGAATGTAGAAAAAGCAGAGACATAAACCTTCCCAGCTATATGCAAGCTGAAACTGCTCGGCTGATTGCTGATTGCCACTATGTGTCACCAGATAATTAGAGGTACTGTTTTCCAACATTTGCACAGGCACAGATGGCCCCTGAAAAAAAAACCCTGCCCTTTTAACTGTTATAAATCTGAGGAATGAATATTGAAGACCAGCTAATCACTAACATTGTTAAGGCTTATTTTTATACTGAACTGACGCAATGACCGGTGCCTTAATCATCACACTTCACATTTCTGGGCACTCACTGCTGAGCAGAAAAATAAAGTGTATTTCAAATGCTAAATACTTAATGGGGGCTCACTTTGAAAAAAAAAAGTACCAGTGACGAATTTCGGTGACTGTAAACCATTTAAATTCACTTTGATGGAGTCCCACTTGCACAGCAGCATGTGTATTTGCGGAGGACGCCAGATGGTAATCGGTGTAAGCGTAAAGCGAGTGGACAGTATTCTCATCTTCATCATTCCCGATTAAAGAAACAGACAAACACTTTCTTCCTCCTCAGTTTTCTACTGTTGCTAGGTGAAAGCTTCCCAAGGACAAACTGAACATTTTGGACAATAGGAAGCAGCAATATTGTGCTGAAGAAATGGTGATAATTGGAAAGACTGAATCTCCAGAAAATTAGTATTAAAATGCACCGTGGCGTGCCATTTTAGCTCACTGGATAAAGAAGGGTACCCTTATGATATTAGGCTAATGCAAAGACCGAAGTTTGAATGGGCCCTGAAGGCATTTACTGCAAGGTGTTTCTCCCAGCTTTCCTGTCTTCTCTTCTCACTGTGGTCTCACAATAAAAGCTAACAAACATTTGAGAAGTGTGGCTCTTTTGTCCACATGTCATTTAAAAAAATCATTTTAAAAGCCTTTTGAGGGTTAATGTCATTGTCTGATGTAAAAATCAATTGTTATTAGTGCTGTCACCGTTAATCTCGTTTAAATAACGCCATGCGGTTAATGCCACAACCGCATTAATGTGCCAAATCTCCAATAGTGATTTAACGCGGATCGCCCCGTGCCTGGGGCTGCATGGCACCAATGCGTCAGCGCGGTTAGCTCGTTAACGCGTTAGCGCCATGCAGCCCCTGGTACGGGGCGATCCACGTTAGCTTGCTAACGGAGATTTAATGCGGTTAATGCGGTTATGGCATTAACGTAATTTTAACAAGATTAACGCTGACAGCACTAATTGTTATGACAAAGACTACATTCATCTTTTATATGAAATGTAAGTTCAAGACTTAAGAATGTCAGTGAATGTCATTTGTAACAGCGTGGACACTGGGAAACATGGATGATCTGATATCATGGTGTTGGTGTTGTTCCTGAAACAACATTGAGAGTGACCAATCACATTGTTGTGACGTTATTTGTTGGCGCGCCAAGCCATTCGTGCATTTATGAAATTCCAATGTTGCAAGGACAATATCAATTCTGCTTAGTGTTTATTAAAGGGTCAGGGTCCGTTGATCGGCGGAAAGAGGCGGTTTGCAGCTTAAGTACAGTTTTTTGTTTTACTGCGGTTTTTCCCGAAGTCGCAAAAGTATGACGTCACAACATTCTGATTGGTCACTTGCAATGTTGATCCTGGAACAACATTTACTATGTTGATCTGGGAACAACACCAACATAACGATATCAGATCGTGCGGGAAACACTCTGGCCGTCTGTGGCTCCAGAAGTTTGTCAGCTGATTGGATTATTTGTGTGTTTGGGCACATTTGTCTGTCTTGATCTCATCTAAGCTTATAAAAGCTGCTTTTGTAAGTCAGCAACTTTTGAGGGAGAGTGGAAAGATGAATATTTCTGCTCTAATCTGTCATGCCTGCATGAAATAAACCGAATTAAATTCAAAATATAAGCAAAAACCACAAGTTATATCACATATATTGCTTTGTCTTGTAAGATCTGCTGCTGCCGCCTCACGCCAGGTCACTCACGGTCATGCCTGGTCAGTCACAAACAAGCACACAGTGTTCAAATTAATTTGCTGGTGACATTTCTCTGTGGTGTAAACTAGAGTCGTTATTAGCGCAGAGTCAAAACAATCTTTACTTGAGGCCGGAGGGACATAAACAAGGCTGCCAGATACTCTATGTGAAAGTGAACCGTCAATAAATCTTTTCTGTCACCTTCCTCTTTCTAATCACCTCACACAAAGATGCAATGACCAAACGTGCACACACGCGCATTTTTAACTCTGTAAGGTCCAAATGACACAATAAAATACTGCTGCCTTCACTGGCTGCAGGAACTTTTCCACTGGATTCATGCAACATGATCTGTTTCACAACATTTTCTTGTGTTTTATTTTTAGAAGCCCGGACTTTCATGGTTGCCATCACCTATACATTTTTTTCAAAACCTCATACAAGTGTCAGACCATGACATCAGATGTTTACTCGATGGCACGTCTATAAAACTTACTTACTTTGTAGACATGGTCACACACCAACTTAAATCAAATGTATTATTTTACTTTTGTAGATTGTATCTGATTCAATGAGAAGTCTGTGTGTTTAGCTTCAACAAACTGCTGCCTTAAAAATAAAAAATCAAGTAAATTAAATTAAGTAGAAATTTTTATCGTTGACTTTTAGTATGTTCCTATGTCGGATTTAATTACCCAGACGGATATCTTTATGGGAACTTTATTTTGATTAATTTATTTAGAAAAGACCATAACTGATATAATTTGCCCAAACGTGCACTTCCAAAAAGACCAGGCTGAATCAGTGACTGATTAATGTTTTATCCTAGGTCTCTCTTTGCTCTGTGCTGTCTATGTCTGCCCTCACCCCACCACATATTAGTGGAAGATGTTTACCCTTCCCTAAGCCTAGTTTCTTCCTGTTAAAACAGTTCTTTCTTGCCACTGTCATTAAGTGTTCAATCAGAGGGGGTCATCTAAATTGTTGGAACTTTCTCAATATTATTGTAGAGTCTTTACTTTACAGTGAAAAGTATGTTGTTGTGAATTGATGCTGTATATAAATAAAATGTCATTTAATTTAATTTAACGGAGTGTCCCGGACATAACCAGAAATGTCAAACATATGCTTACAGTACGCTATATGAGATTTTAAAAGAGTAAATACTGGGCTTAATTTCATCAGAGAGACAGAATCATTTCAGTAGATGCGCATAGATAAAATCTGTCTGTAATATTAATATAAATAACTGACTGGCCATATATGTAACAGCTTTAAAGGTGTCCTGTGCATGTAATCAGAAACCAATTAAAATCACAGATTTTTAAAAAATGAATCCACAGAAAGCAAATAACCATCACTGGCATGTCTTGGTACACACAAAATGCAGTTGTCTGAAGTGGCTCTTACCACCTTTAACATCTTTTAAAAAATTATTCTCAGGCTTATTATAAATCACACAGCCATTTTGACCCTGTCAGTATGCACAGTCCTTTTTCTATTAACCGCTAAATTCATATGACAGGCCTCAAAAAGCCTTTTCCCTGCTGCTGTATGAAAAAGTTCAGTTCATTAAAATGAATGTTGTTTGTTCACTCTGACCCAGCGGTGCGCTTTTTTATCCTCGTGTGTCTGTATGATGTACTGCAGATAGCCATCATGTGTTTGTGTTGATTCACTCCATCTGTGGTGAATGATGAGCCCACTGCTCGGATGCTTTGATGAAAAAAAGAAAAGAAAAAAGAAAAACATCGCACCAGCTGTGACTGTGTCATCGCTAAACCTGAGTGAAACCTGGTCAGGGAAAAACAGAGGAAATGGCACGATTATCTGAGAAGATGACCTCAGGATTAAAGTTTACACGCACCCGTGTGATGAGTTATAGTCACATCTGTGCTGTGACGGGAAAACCAGAAAGTATAAATCAAACAGAGCTGAGAACACAGATATGAAATATGGCTACATATGAAAAACATGACTGAAGGTGAGTCACAACTGAGCTGAATATAAAAACCATCGCAGAGGCTAACGGGTGAATTACTGTTTGTTTTGTTGCTAAAATTTAAAGCACAACTGCAATCTGGGAAACGTGTTTGCATTTGACCCACCTGACAGCAGGTGTTTATCACGACAAATTAACAGAAAATGGCTTTTGAGGCAATGTAGAAAGAGTTTTTACAGTTTGACAAGCACAGTCCATTGTTTCCAAAGCTGTGCAGCATGTAGGTTGACAGAGTAGTTCATCACAGCTGCCGTTTGCGGGTGAACAGTTTCACAGTGTTACAAATACCTGTTCCACAATGTTGTAGTATCACAATAATACTGTACTATTGCAAAATGAGCAATAAAAAAAATCAGCCTTTTAGTTTACATTATGAAAATGTAATAAAACAACTATCTGCAGAATGAATGATGCGTAACCTGAGCTGTCCTAACACAAATGACTTTAACATTTACACGTTTAGACAGCTTACCCTTAATATAAGGAAACACAGCTGTTGTAAATCAAAGAAACATGTTGGAACAGCTCGTCAGATTTGCTGTTTTACTTTGTTGAAGTAGGCGGGGTGTTTTTGCTGAAATTGAAGTTCAGCATGTTAGCGCGGGGACAGTCTGCAGGCGGCATGTCTACCTGCAGAGAGCATCTGTGGTTGATGGAGGCAGTGTACAAACCGGTCTGCAGGCTACTCCTTCTTGTGCTGTTCTTGGTTCTTCAGAGAAGGGTAAAGTTATACAATTTATTATTCATAATATAATGATGCTGAACTTTGGGTGGTGGGGCCCCCTGTGAATTTTTGCTTAAGTCCTCGACAGACTCTAGAACAATGAGTGTTTCTGCTTACCCTTGGCCACTTCTAGCTTAGCTTCTAGCATTGCCCAACATTGCTTATGTACTTTAGGAAATTCTATATATCGACAGAGAAAATGGGCTAGAGAATCAAAAGAAGGTAAAAGTAGATGCAGCCACAATCATGTGGAAGACTGCTGGCTTGATAGTTGTCAATCAACACCCTCCAGATGGAGAGTAAGCCACAGAGAATCATTACTTAAAAGGCTGGCTGTGCACAGAGAGCTGTATCGAAGCAGATCAATGGAAAATTGGCTGGAAAAAAAAAGTGTGGTATAAAAAGATGAAAATACAACAGGAATGACCAAAACCTTGAGAGGATTGACAAGAAAAGCAAATTCAAGAACTTTGAAAGCTTCACCAGGAGTAGTTTCTGGAGGCTACAACTGTCACATTCCTGTCGCACACAATATCGAACCACTCCTGAACCACAGACAGTGTCAGAGGTGTCTTACCTGAGCTAAGGAGAAAGAGAACCAAGCTGTTGCTTAGTGGTTCAAAGTCCTATTTTCAGATCAAAGTATATTTTGTATCCAGTGTAAAGTTTCTGCAGTCTGTGATGATTTGGGGTGGCATGTTTTATTAAATCCAAAGTCAATGCATCCGTCTACCAGGAGATTTTAGAGCGTTTCGTGCTTCCATCTGCTGAAAAGCTTTATAGAGATGCTGACTTCCTTTACCAGGAGGACAGTGCCAAAATTACTACCAAATGATTTGTTGACCATGTTATTACTGTAGTTGACTGGCCAGCCACCTCATATGACCTGAATCCCACGGAGAATCTACAGAGTATTGTTACAAGGAAGAAAATACAGACGAACTGAAGGCTATCAAAGCAATTCTGGCTTCAATAACACAGCAGGGCCACGAGCTGATTGCCTCCACACCACACTGTACTGAAGCAGTAATTCGTTCAAAAGGACCACCAACAATGTGTTGAATATATAACTAAACATGTATTTTGAACTCATTTTTGATTGCTTTTAGGAAATCTTTAATAATTTGAGGTGCTTGAGGTAAGCGCTAATCATCAGCATTAAACCAAAAGAGGTTTGAAATATTTCATTTATGTGCAATCAATTCAGACTTATTTACCCTTTTAATTTTAATTATTTAAAGAAGACTTAAAGTGCCCCATAATGGCTCATAGAAAATAATAATCATCACTAAGAAAGCATTTTATAGTTTTATGCATTGTGTTGAAGATTAAATAGCAAAAGAATGAGAGTAGCACAGGATACCATGAGGTATTTATATTTATTAATTTAAGAAAATCGGTTTGTTCTATTATATCTGTAACAAAAATGCATGCCAGTATTTCTTTAGCCAAAGCTGATCTTTTGCACTTAGTGTCTAACTGCTGGTGGGTTTGGTAAGTACATAATCCAGAACTTCCACCATCCGTCAGGCTCTAATCGTTGTATTTCAAACATATCACACACAAATATGCTGCTGTTTGAAGACAGGCCTGCAATTTGTACTTGTCCTGGTGTTTGACAGATACAGTGCCACTGTCTCTAACAGATCCTGTGGATCCATATGTGGGTAAGTGCAGGAGGGTTAGCTTGTTCATATTCCAGTCATGTTTGTGTCACCTTGCAGCTGAGGCTCTTCACCACAAATAATTGCTCGGTGTTCCTCCTCCTCCTCCTCCCTCTGAACCTCATTTTCTTAAAATTAATACTGCGATAATTGCCCGCTTTCCACCCACAGCCTCAGTGACACAGCTTTTTATGTTCAGATTTTATCATTGTTATTATAGTATTTCACAGAGTGTGTATATCTGGCACTTCCAGACTGTTCATTGAAGTAGGAAGTGAAGGGAGAATTAAACAGGATCCACAAGATGATGATGGAAAGATGGCTTGAAAGTGCACATGCACTTTGTTTTAAAAACACACTGTCTGAATGTGTTCAGGAAGGCAGATGGTGCCATGACCCGAGACTGAAATAGAAAGAAAAAAAGAAGAAGGATATTTTGTCTTTCAGAGCAAGCAGAGAACAACCCTGTGGGCTTCAGAGAGTGTGCACACAACATGTATACACAACACAGAAACAGCACATTACAGTTAATGGACACTGGCCACATTTCTTTTATTGAATTATTTTTTTAAAAGCTCAAAATAATAACATTTATAGGTCGGGACTGTGAACCCCAACCAAACCCGATCTGAAAATGGCTTAATTATCTAAGTGTCCAACAAAAAAAAAACTCCCAAAAAACTAAATGCTGGATCCTGCACTTCCCAGAGTGCTCACAGCACAACCATATTAGACCACATCTGCCTGGTGAAAGCCACAAATATTTCAAACTCTGTATCTCAAGTTTGTGACTCATACTTTCTCATAAGTCTCATGCCAAAGCTGTGATTTGTAATTCATGGCACTCCCTCAGACGCCAGAGAAAAGCTCAGTAATCCTCAATGACCAGTAAAGTGATCTTCATGTTTAACTCTGCAGAAGATTTGATAAAATGATAGATCTACCTTAAAGTTGTTTTAATTTAATCCAATTCCAGTTCTATTCTATTCAATTTTATTTATATAGCACCAAATAATAACAGCAGTCACCTCAAGGTGCTCTATATATTTTTTAAGATAAAGACGCTGCAATAATACAGAGAAAACCTAAACAATCAGACAACCCCATTTGAACAAGCATTTGGCAACAACAGGAAGGAAAAACTCCCTTTTAACAGGAAGAAACCAGAACTAGGCTCAGGGAGGGGTAGATATCTGCCATGGCCTGTTGGGGGTGATGAGAGAAAGAAAGGATTAAAACACACTTTAGAAGAGAAGAGCTAATGATTAAATGCATGGATGTGTATAAACCCATAGTGACTGAAAAAAGATGAGTGAAGAAGAAACACTCAGTGCATCATCTGGTCGTTAAGTCTGACCACATTAGCCGTCCAAACGCCACTTCAGGTCCCAATGTCAAATGAACTCTGCGGCATCACTGAGAGTTAAAAACTGTCTAAATTCTTTCATCTGCAATAAAATGATCAGTGTGGAGGCTCTACCAGGTGTAACAATTACGTTTAACATGCAGGCATCCATGAAAACAGAATTTCTGAAGTTAAACGGAGGTTAGCAGGGATTTAGCTCGCTAGTTTCCATCTAAAGATGAGATACCATGTTCTGATTGAGGGATTTCTGAAAAATTAAAAGGTACAGCTCTGCTATCACTTCTGACATAAATGAAGACAGAAAACTAAGCAGCAGCGATGTTTGTAGGGTTACTGAAGTTGGGCTAACTGGTACAGTGGGGCAAAAAAGTATTTAGTCAGCCACCGATTGTGCAAGTTCCCCCACCTAAAATGATGACAGAGGTCAGTAATTTGCACCAGAGGTACACTT
>NW_005187414.1:6323564-6348191 GCF_000239375.1 Pundamilia nyererei
TGATTAAATAATACAAGATACAAAGGATTATAACATCTTAAAAACATAACAGCCTTAATAAAAGCAGAGTAGTTTGGACCCAAATGCAGGGTTCATACGTCATCACTTAACAACCGGATTGGAAGCCCCCGGCATCTTAGGCCTATTGCAGCATAACTAAAGGAGGACTGAGCGTCACATGATCCAGACCTAACTATTTGCTTGATTAAAAAGAAAGGTTTTAAATCCTATTTTCTATTTACACTGTGAAAAGATGGAACAAGTGCATGCTGGAGCTCACATTGTGCAGAAAGCCAGAAGAAACTCTTGCTATGCTCTTCAAGGTTAAATGGACTGAAGGAACAGCCCAGGTGGTCACAGGGTTCATGAATATGCAGGAGCAAGTTCTATGAATGATTTCTGTTTCTGATGAGCCACAGCAGGTACGAAGCCCTACTTCTAACACTTTGCAGTAGATGCTATCATTGACCTTGTGATGAGCTGACATTTTGCAGCAGTGAAGTCACACTATGAAACGTTAGCACTGACAACCCAGAAAGTCAGGAAGAGTAGTGCCCTTTACTCTCCTATTTGATGGGACTGCAGAAGAACAAGCTTTCACATTTACCCCGATGTGAAACTCTGAGAGGGCCGTAAATGGGTGACAGCCGAAGACAAGATTTCGAGAGTGTAACTTTAAGATTGCTACACTGATTATTTGAGTCACACTGGATGGTGATAGAAACATGCCCTCCATCCACCCTCAGCCTCACAGTCACACTTGGCTTTGTGAGTGCTGGTGAATCACACAGTATGTGCTGCCATCACTGTACTATATCGCATACAGGTCGGCCGATGACTGAATCATGGAATCGGTTGTGCTGCATTACTCTGTGTGATTCAGCAAATTCGCACATTATGAGGGAAGCTGTGAAGTAAAAGAGCTCGGAGGGTTTCCGCCGATAACACCCTGGTGACCCCGTTTTATAGAACTCTTACGGACATTTTCCATTTATTTAAAGATGATGTAAAAAAAGAAAAAGAAAAAAGAAGAGCTCAGAAAAAAAGGCTTTAACAGTGTGTACTTTACTTATGTGTATGTGCTGGTTGCCTGCCTTCCTAGAGATGGAGGGTCATTAATGTAAACAAGCAATAAGGTTATTATAATTTCATTATGAATATTATTTTGATTGAGTGCTGGAACAGAGCTTTGAATCGTTTCCAAGTCACGTATTGACCGTTGTTTTGTTTCTTGATGGCTCCAAAACTCAGTGTCCGGCTATATGCCTCCTACTGATCAGTAAGCAATTAAGCAAATATCTAAAGAGAGCACACACAACCACATCCATACGGTTCATTGCCTCACCTTTAAAGCTACATCAGGGGTTTCTTTGGCCTTGCTTTCCCATGAAGCTAGAGAAAAGAAATACAGTTGTCAAATCCTTCAGGTCTAATACAGTACTGTGCAAAAGTCTCGAGCCATCTCTCATTTCTTTATATTTTGTTTCCAAGGAGCCTGAGTTTCGTGTAACTTTTAAAGTGGTCTTGAGCATTAGTTCTTCAGGCTATAAGAAGGTCTTTCAAAGTTTTTCTTTGGACATTTTCTGCTTTTTCACTAATTTTGGTGATTCCCAAAAAGCTGGCACATTTCAGCATGGTGTGCAGGTTGTCTCTAAAAAATTTGAGGAAACTGGACAAGTGGAGGACAAAAGATGAAGTGGCAGTCCTAAAAAACATCATCAACAAAAACAATTGTTGATGATGAACACATACCTAAAAGTTATTTTCTTAAGAAATAGGAAAACTCTGATGTGAGGACTTGAGAGATTGAATGAATCAGGTGAGTCAAGATTAAGAACGAGTGGGATGTGGCTATTTCCGAGTGACAGGTGGGTTTCTTGTTAAACAGTTGGTAGCCAAAGAATTTGATCTTGTTCATTTATAAATCAATGGGCACCATTAGACTGGCTAGATTTATTCTGCTTCGTAAAAATATAACTGGAGAGAGAAATCAGCCTTTGCACAGAGATTTAGTTGGACAGGTTCAAGTAGAACAGACTCATGTTTGAAAGCCACCAAAGTCACTCTAAAGTTTCAAGGTGTAAGTTGACATCTAACAGGTGAGAAACTGTACATTCAGACATAAATGAAAAAAAATAACAGGGGGCAACTTAAAAACAGCTTGTCACTAAAATAACAGCAAAATATGTACTTCAGTGTACTATTAGAACATCAGTTTGAAGATTCCCATCACTTTGCTGTTGTTTCTAAACAAATACCAGTTGAATTTACCTGTTTGAGTTGACGTGAAGTACGTTTTCCATTATAAGCTTGAATAAGGATGTTTGAAGTGCTGCGACTACAATAAGCAACTATAAGTGAAAGATTTGTAGCCTATAAGCCTATTTTATGTGGGACGCAGAGTCCTCTCTGCCATTACATGAAAGACCTTAGTTACCGTTATTGAATGCATAGCAATACAATAAAGGGAGATAGTGTAGAGATTCATGCCCACATTGTCCTAGTGCTTCATGTGCATCAGCTTTGAGGTGGTTATATTTGTAAACAGAGCCTTTTCTCTCTATTTCAATCCTTCCTCGGTTTCAGCTGAGGCAAAATAAAAATCGTGTGTGGGTGTGCTTGGGGTGTGAAGGGCCTGTGAATGGTAAATGCATAATGGTAAATGTTATTTTCAAAAGATGAGATGTGCACAATTTAGCAGTGATGCTTGGAAAGCTGATAAAAATAGAAACATTGCTTTAAAAGGATTTTACATTCTTAAGAATCCTGATTCAAATGTTTTGCATAATGGTGACTGGTTGCTTTTTGGATAATGGATTTTGGTTTTGCAAGAGCAAATTGTGGTGATTCAACAGACAAAATTTTTGCTCCAAAATGTTTCTGGGAAAAACTGGGACCTTTTACCGCAAGGACACCATATTATCTATCGGTTTCAGTCATGCAATGCAATAAAAGTTTCTTCAGGGGAACCTTTAGTGTTTGCATTAATGTTACTTAGGCAAGTACCATAAATCTAAATGGTGAAGCAGATCAAATATGACCCTGTAGGGCAATAGCATGTTTGACAACAGCATGACCATGTAACCCGCTACTTTGAAAAAGGCTGCTGAGTAAAACTCGAGGAACATGAAACTAGAGCCCAGGGTGTTCATCCAGCCTCTAAACTCCTCAGATCAAAATCCCAGTGACCATCAGCGGGATGCACTGGAACTCAGCAGCCAGTTGCCCAAACCCAGAGTTTCAATTGCAAATGCACTGGTGGCCTGGATGGAGGCAACCTGTCACCAAATAATCGCAGACTGCTTCAGGCTGACTGCAATCACTCTCTGGTAGATTAGCAACATGCTGCAATCAATCACAGTAAGTGTGGGACAGTGAGTGCAACTCATCCGCATCTCCACTCAGCTGGTTTGCAACCGGTTGTCATTTTGCAGTTAAGTGACCATACTGCAGAAACTAAATCACAATTTGTGCAGGAATTTCTATTTTAGATCCATGAAGTTCAGGCTTTGCTCTGAATGCAAATAGTTAATTTGGGAAGTTTTGTTTAAATTTTGTTTGTAGATGGCAACAATTTGCCTAAAGTTTGCACTAAAGTTGCTTTGAAAGTGGCAACTGACTGAGTGGTTCCAGACCCATCTTTGACTCATCTTCAAAGGCAACAAGGCTTCAAAGACTGCAGTAATTTTGAACGTGCTGCGGTCTCCCACCACTGTGACTCCAGCATATACAATTGTATCGAAGTAAAACAGTCCCTTTAAAATGCTCGCGACTGTTAAAATAATTTTCTTACTGTAATCTTAATGTAGCAACACACACACAGACACGCACGCACGCACCCAGACTGAAATAAGGAGACGGGGATAAAAGGATATTAGTTCTGAATCTCATATCCTGTTTTATTGTTCAAATATGGCAGAACAAGATATACAACACAGTACAAACAACACACCCACTCAGTCGGACATACACGTGGAAACATGGAAAGGCAAACAGAGAAGACATATTTGTAAGCTTGTTCACACACGCACACACACACGCAAGTCTGAGTTTGCATGATTGATACAGACAAGAATTTCTCAGGGGAACCGCTGATCAAACGTCCCACAGACAAACACATCCACGCTTTCACAGACACATGAACAGGCCAACAGGACAACTTGTGTATTAAAGGGGATTTTAAGGAGATTAAGGACCTGGTGACAACAAAAAAAAAGCGAAAAGAAAATGTTCAAAGTCCACCGTAAGACAGCTACCCCCCTCCTCCTCCTTCCATCCGTCTGTGTTATTGACCGTTTAAGTAGGTTCCACAGAGATGAGAGTGCATTTTCCAGCTCACACCTGTTCTCATTGCAGGGAAATTAATCCTCAAACAGCTGAAAATCAAAGTCACTTGCTTTTTTCTTACAATGGAAATAACACATATTCTGTTTTATGGTGGACTTTTTAATTTTTTTAAAACATTTAACTGAAGAATCCAACCCTTTAGCCTCAGGCTGATGTTTAAGAGACTTTGGCAAATCCCCGAACCTACCCCACACGCGGGGTAAAAAACATCCTTCAAGAAAACAAGAATCGCACGAGTTTGTTTTAGTGACTGAAGGCCACTTTGATCTGAACAGTATAAACCTGCTCTGTAAAATCCGAAACCAGTTTTTAAAAACATAAATTACAAAAATCTTGTGCTTTGTACACCTTCGAAATACAAACTAAAATCCAGCGTCTTCATTTTTTATGTTTTTACATTAAATCATGTAAATCAAGCTAAAGCAGATAAACAGATTAAATAATCACTGTTCTAGCTGTTTCCTGCAGTAATATCTAATTTAACACTGGTGCGTACGTATTTCTGAATAACAGTGGATGGATTTCATGAGCACAACGCTATAAGGGCCTATGTCATTAAGCTTACATTAAAAAAAAAAGATGGAAGACAGCGAAATTAGGAGCTGTGGGGTTCTCAGCCGTGAGGAGCTATTGTGGGACTCTCAATCACTGCTTGCCTTTAAAAGCTCTTCCATGTACAGTACTACAGAATCAGATGCTTCTCAGCATCAGCATACTGATACACCCCAAAACAAAAACACTGAGCCTCAAACAAACGGACTCCAGCCTGTGTCACAGACTTAACAATTGACCAACGTGCTGCGTGCTGCTCTTTAAAAATGCATTTCATAGAGAATCAAACAAAAAAAAGAAAAATCACACTGATGTATTAGAGAGGAAGGTGAGTTCTGAAATAAATACTTAAGTCTAACAGTAATAACAGCTTGTCAAGGATTTAATCATGAAGGTTCTGGCATTAACGGAGAGACGTTTTTGGCAACTCATAGTGTAATGTTACGCTGAAGCACATCATTTTATTTTGTAGCATCCCCAAGCCACCAAAGTTAGTGTTTTTATTTATTTTTAGTGGAGGTTGATTTATAGGATTTTGCTCAAAAGCATCACTTAAGTTTCCAAAGTGAATCTATCTCAACTCCATGATTGTTTCGGTGCTGCCTCGGTAGTACACACTCTGGTAATGCAACTGTAATATATGACACTAAAAGCAAAGCTGTGGGGTGGGGGCAGGTTATGTCAGTTTCTGTACCAGACGTGAAGAAGATAAAATAAAATGATAGAAATATAAATAAGATCTATTTAAGTGGACTGCCAAATGCAACAGAAGCTTGCACAGATTCAAGTCCAGCATACTGACGCGTGTCTCACACTTAAGTTTGAAGAATCCAGCCAGTCACACGGCCTCTTCAGCCACAAAGATGAACAAACGATTTTCTGTCTATGAAGGCAGAAGACGTTTAAAGGATGGTGAAAGGCTCTTCACCTGAAACCGTTTCAGCAAAAGGCTTTTTTTTTTCATTATCAGAGGGAAATAAAGGACATTTCAAGTTCATTTTAAAAGGTAAACTAAACTATAAACAAAACTTAATTTTTCTTATTCTAAAAGGGCAGTTTTGCAGTGACGGGTCACAGTGAAGCCTTAAATACGGATGAGTGTCTCTACAGGAGTGCCAACATGTACCCCTCCCCTGCAGATCAGTGCAGAAGGAGGGACGAAACTCTCGCTGTTAGATGTAGGACAGCAGAGTTGGTGCGGTAAGTCAACAGGCTAAACAGGCTGGCCTGTTAGGACGGTCACCTGGCGTTAATTTCAAGCTACATTACCTATTTAACTAGCACTGTGTCGAGCTAGGTCAGGTGGGCGGGTGGCTAGCGTGGCCGGCTAGCTGGGTTAGCTGGTCAGCAAAGTGGGCTGACTGGTTGGCTGGTTCAAGCTTTGTGCCCAGGTCTTACTGACTCTTCTCATGTCTAACCAAGCCTGGCTGATGGTGTCCGGACTGCTGGTTTTTCAGTCTCTGCGCCTCGGTCGGATGAGGTCACTTCCTGTTCACTGTGATGGAGTTGGCTGTAGTGTTCGTCTTTGTAGCAGTTTCCTCTGTATTTCCAGGGGGCTTCACTGCGGCAGCATTAGGACCGCCCCCATTCTGAAGTGTTTCCTGTTTGTACTGTTGCAAGGCGCGGTTGACGGCGTCCTCGACCAGTCGCTTGCTGACCTTCAGCAGCTCCGCCTCGTCTGGCTCAGACCGGCGACGCCCACCTGGGTAGCAAAAGCACAAGTATATGAGCACGTCATGTCCATTAACAGCGAGTTGAAAAAAGTAATCAATCAACTTTGACAATAAAAGAGTTTGTCAGCAATATTGTGGGGAAACAAAAACAAAGAAAATCACATAATTGATCAAAATCAACAAATCTTAGAAGATCAGTGGAATTGTGCCAAAGGAGAAAGCCATCCAGCCATGGGCCAGATTCAAATTACTTACTTTAAAATTGTAAAAAAAAAAGGGTAGTGGACATAGCAAAACATTTTACATAGATATTGCCTCAAGGTCGAGAGTCTGGTCAGTAACGACCCCTCCTTCCCTTAGTTAGCTCCAGTTGCTAGGCAAAGTGTGTACCACTTGCAGTTGCCGAGTTGCTGCTGGAGTTGGTGGCAACAATGATGCAGCACATGGGGGACTCTGGTGAGTAAAACTAGTGAGTAAAACTTGCTTCTTACCAGTGCAACCAATATGTTTCAACACATTGACTTTAAGTTGAAAGTCAAACGTTGCCACGTTTCTGGCTTGCATATCAATTTTGCAAGTTTGACTACTGCTGAGTAAGTTGTTGGCGAGTATTTTCAGACAAGCTGGCATCTGCCATTCAATCTATGATGCAGCACTAGGTGCAGCACACTCTTTGGCTACCAATTACACCTGGCAACTCCAAGCAACCTCCAGCAACCACTTGCCAACTGGTTGCGGAACACGTACGTTTCCCTAGCAACTGGATGTTGCCATAGGGTCAATGACTGATCTGTAAGCCTGCGTGACTGAGGTCTAAATTCGTTTTAGCCCATATTGCGCGTAGTTTTAAAATGTAATAAAGGCAAATTTTGTATAACTGGCACCTTCAATGTTAAAGGCGACCTATTATATTTTCACACACTGTTATAATGATGGGTGCTCCTATTAAACACAAACCAGTGCACAAACATCTGAATGATGTCAGTGATAGGAGATTTCCACAGTATTGTCATCAACCTGAATGCAAAGCTACGCTACACAGTCCAAGAATAAAAACATGGGAGTGATAACAAGGATGCCAATGAAACTCTAAACCCGATTTATACCACCATCGTCAACTGTCAGAATATAAATGCCCCCTTGTGCCTGTAAAAGGGCATGTTAGAGCAACATCAGTACTCAATAAAAAAAATATCCAAACCCATCATGAAACTGCTGATTGTTCTCTGTGTTTGTGGCTCCAGCTGAGCTTCCACTTCACCATATGTGTCAGGAATTAGTCAATTTTTAGCTATAGTGACATTTAACTCGACGGTAAATTTGATTGCAGCACTAAGCTGCTTCCTGTGGTGTCTGAGTGCCTTTCTGATGAAAGCACGACCCGTTTCATTCTTTTTCTAATATGCTCAAAATGAAAACAGAAAATAACCATTAATCTGACAATAATTAATTGTGTGGATTCTCCACTCATCACAGACTGAACACGGCGACAACAGATTGATGTCGCAATAGGAAAGAAGTGATCGTTGCAGAGATGATAGTCACAGAAGATGTAAACAGCTGATATTAATTTCCTTTTTGGTTTGAACACCAAAGCAAATCATTTAAGTTTAGTTCAGCTACAGACAAAATGGCAGACAGAAAGACGGCAACGCCAGTCAGAAGAATCGCCGAGATGGTCAGTCAGTCAATAATTCATGTAGAAAGAGAGCAAAGCAGGCAGGCAGGCTGCAGGATGGACAGGCAGGAGCAAGCCATTCAGAAAGAGAGTAATAGAAAAATCATTCAGCCATCCAGTCTGTCTGGCGCACACAAACACACACACAGACAGGTACGCACAAACACTATATAACCGCATTAGCTTTTGATTACCAAGGCCAAGCACAAGATTCGCACACTAACCCTCTTTACCACAGAATCCCACTGGGCCCATAGGTTTGTTTCATTTGAAATCAGCGTCGTGCTCTATTATTCATTATACAGTGAGACAGAGCATACAGCAGGAGACGACGATGATAATTTTGCTGAGGTCAGAACCAGCTGAGAGTATGATGCGTAATTTATTGTCATCTGTTGTTTTCATCCGACAGAGGTGTCTCAAACCAGCCATGTGTCACATTCTGTTCTTATGGGTTTTTTAAATATTAACCAACAAGATGGTGAAATTAAATTAAAGCAAGTTCTGATGCTGTGTTAATTGTTCAGTCATCTGCTGTTAGACTGTTACATAAGTGACAATCCACACACAATGAGTCATTTTATATGAAAATCCTTCTGTGCAGACTACTAAATTAGCATACCCATGAATAATAAATACAACAAGGTGCCACCGACCTTGCTGTGCCCTCTGTTAATATGCAAATATCAGTGAAGTGCATCTGCTGACCTCTGTGCAGAATATAATACAGTGGCATCAGTCACCAAAGACCGACTGTGAGCTGAAATCTGTTATCCAGACCACTGGAATAAGTCACTGTCGCGAGTATATCACCTCCGCCACGGTCTGATGACACGAGCACTGTGCGACTGTGGATTTATGCTGTTTATGCCAAGCGTCCAGCCTGGTAACAGCACGCCAAACAGAAAACAGGAGTCGTCAGAACAAGCCAGCAGTTGCTTCTCACTCATCTATTTAACGTCCCCGTGTGCTCGAATCAGCTTTTCCATCTATTGTTTTTGAACATGTTCTGTTTTAGCAACTTGAGGTTTATCGAGTTGTGCTTTCTACAAAACGCTGCTGCTGTTGTACTGAGATGTTATTTGATTACCTGCCTGCTTGTCTTTTTGAGTGAGTCATACCTCTGATTGATGTTTGTTTTTCTATCTACCCTTTAGTTTTAGTGACTGAATTCACTGAATATGCCTTTCTCAGTAAAACTGCAGGCAGATTTCTAAGTAGCGCAGAGTGGCGCTCCTAGCACTAATGATCACAATCGTTTAAATCATGTGACGGTCATCCTGTTTAGTCTTTGCTCCACTCTTAGAACTCCCTCACAGTCAGCGCCACAAACCGTCCGCTCATTACTGATGACCGGTTTCTGATTCATGAGATAAACAGCAACTGGGCCAATACTTATTTATTTATTTTTTAAGCAGGGAGCATATTCTGCACTTTACTTAGGCAACCTCCTAGTGGGCGACAGTCTGAAGTAAAACAAACATTAAAATGTTTGCAGTCCTCTCTGCCGTCAGAAACTGTTTAATCAACATTTAAAATATAGTAAAACTGCAGTAAATGTAGTTAAATTAAACTGTGCCTAACAACAGTAAAGCTGTAATTTGGTCAAACTAATCTCTGCTTTCTTTCTCTGCAGCAGGTCACATATAAAAGCTGAAAACTGTACGTTAATTGTGTTTTGTTATTGATGTTTTGTTAAATTTTATGTTGGATATTTGAGGGTTTGTATAAGAATGCATTAGAGCTGGCATATTTCAATATGTTTGGTCTAATCATCATTTTATGAATTGAGAAATAGCCCAGTCAGTGACGGTTACAGCCGGAACAAACTGGGTGAAACCTCGCCTCTCATCAAAACAGAAGAATCATATCACGGTGGGAACTGTGTAATTTACTGCAAAGGACAAGACGACTACAAGAGATATTCCTCAACAGGGTTCTACTGGTTCTACAGTTGAATTGCAGTTTGTACACATGCTGAACCCATTACATGTCCACTAGTTTCTAAAGGTCTCAACCCAATTTAAGTAATTTATTTGAATATAGATTGAAAATAAAACACATGAAGAAGGAATGTCTATAATAAAATATGTGTAAGTAAATATCAAAGTAAGAAAGGTAAACCTAAAATGTAAACAAGGATTATGATTTCGAGTGCAGGATGAATTATTTTACTCAAATGAGGGGGATGCAACTGAAACAAATACATAAAACCCAGCAGCACGATTAATGGACAGCCTACTTAATCACTTCCTGCCCAGATGCTCTAAATAGGACAGAGGCTGCTTCTGCTTCCACCATTTACGCTAACTTAATAAAGAGGAATGAGATTGTCTGTGATTGGATTACAACAATATTAGTAAAAATACTGAGAATGATCAGAGAGACAAGATTTGGATACAAAAAAGCAACGAGATGGTATCATCTTTTGTAATCAATAAACTGGAGATTATTCCAAGGCAAGAAGTAATCACACCATTAATCAGCCTGAATTTGATTGTTGTGAAGGTATATGGGAAATGATGGCTTTAGGGTCATTGCAGTTGTAGCTTGTAATCAGATGCAGATCACACTTTGAATGAACCCTCCCAACTCTGATTGTACACATATGACGGGAGGAGGACACGTACTTGAGCGTTTAGCACGGACTGGAGCCTGAACCAAATCTGCAACACAAGCACAAACATCAAATATTAAGTAAGCACAAACAAACAAAGCAGACATATTCTGGCGTCTCAGGGATTGCACACACTCTCCAAACAGCGCCGTTATAAGAGCCTCTTTGTGTGTTACCACGGGGGAGATACTTTCAGTGCTAGACAGCAGTGATTTTAAACATTAGTTTTGGACCCCGGGGCTACATGAAGCCTAAAAAGGATGCAGAAATACTGTGAAGGCAAAACTGTTAACCAAAGCCACTGAGTCATACTACCAAAATATTGCATTAGGTTGGACAGAAGGATGGAGAAGGAAAGCAGGGCACAATACTGTGGGCAAGTTTTCTTCTTGTAAAAGTGGCTTTTAAAAGCTTTTATTTTGAGGCTGCACTTCAGAAAATAAAACACTGGACAAGATACGATGACATAAGAGTGAACTAAAACCGTGACTTAGCGCTTCTTGAGCTCCTTCCGTTGCATTGAACACCCAGAAAATATCGCTTTCGATGCCAACCTTACGTAAGGCGGTTTCGTCTCGCTTGTCAAAGGTCTCTTCTGTGTCTGTATCTGTTAATGTGACTGCGTGTTTCTATCTGCCTATTCAATCTTGACCTGTCGAAGTGACGGCCTTTATGATGGCAGTAAAGCCATCCTCTGTACCTGTTTCTCACCCACACACACTAGCAGAGAAACAGATAAGCTTTTCAAACTGCGGATAAACGGACTCCACGGCAACGAGGCTGACAGACACATGAATCTCACTCGCTCAACTTATCTCTCTCTCCCCCTCACACACACACACACACTCAGTGTTCCCACAATTTCTCAAAGCGCCAGCCCTCCTCGTATCCTCTCCTCTCGCTGCCACTCTGCTTTTACCTTCTCTAACCTCGCTCTCTCTTTATTCAAACATTTGTTCCTCTTGCTCTCCCTCTCTTCACCTTTTTTTTGCTGGCTGTGTAGTCATGGTGACAGTGATGAGAACCAGACACACACTTTTAACAGCAGAAGGAGGTTGTACCGACTTTCCATCTGTTTTTGTTGTCAAGTTTAACTCTCTATAGCCTCTAAGTATCATCTTCTCCCAAACCAGTTCGTCTTTACCTATTTGGCTTCTTTGCCTCTTTCTTACGTTCCACTTCCTCACTTTTTGGCCTTTTTCAAGTCTCTAAAACAGCTTTTTTGGTCTTAGACTGAAAGAAAAAAACAGTAGAGAAAAAAAGTTACAAGCGCTCTGCACTGAGGTCCCATCATCAAGGAGTGACCCTAATCATACGCTAATGTAATTTTTGTTCTCGTTTCTAAAACAAAGGGGCAGAGGTTCGTTGGTTTTCTACTTCGATCCAGGCTAATGTATCTGAACTATCATGACTAATACATCTTTTAGTGTAACTTTATTGACTTGACTTTATCCACATCCAAACTAGAATTACAGCATTACTGTTAAAATTATTACATTACAGCCTTACAGTTGTGTCCCTCCCGTAATCAGTCAAGGTGCAGTGTAGACTTTAAAACTAATTTTATTAGTAATTCAGTTTCTTATCTTTCCCTGAGTCACTGAATAATAGGGGTGGGGGAAAAAAAATCGATACTGTGTAGTATCGTGATATTTTGTTTGCTAATAATGTATCGATACAGCGACAGCAGAAATCGATATTTTGTTACAAAAAAGTTTTTGTGGCCTGGAACATGCTCTGACTTCAGAACATGTTGATCAGCTCCTTTTTCTGAGCAAGAATCCTGACATTCCTTCACTGTCCAAATGTGTTTAACTTTTTTTATGGCAGCAATAAACATGACATACTTATTTTAATTTAAGACATGTTTTATTTTAATTAAGTTTTAAACTTTTTTATTTAATGTAAAATTATATATTTTTTTAATTTACTTTGAAATTCTTCAGTCTGAAGGGGCTGCATAGTTTTCACAAATTGCATAGTTCAGAATAGCTATAATTGTACCAGATGGTTGCATTGAGTTAAGTTGGACTAGACTGTAATACAAACCGTTCAGTTTGTCAACATTAAAACTGACTGAAATGAGAGAAAGACTGAGTGCGAGAATTTGTTATTAGATAAAATGAATATTGATAAAGTTTACCTTTATGTACAGAATCTGAATATCGCAAAATATTTTTAAAAATTGCAATAATATCGTATCGTGCGTTAAGTATTGTGATAATATCGTATTGTGGGATGTATGGTGATTCCCACCTCTACTGAATAATGGTCCAAACAAGGGTTTTGCAAATCCTTTTGATATTACGGTACAGTAAAGCTGACCCTTGATCTTTTACAGCCACAATCTTATCAGTTCATCCTTGGCTTTAGCAGATAGATGGAGACTCCTTTCAAGATTTACTGTGATGACATATTCACAAGAATGGGCTTGGCATTGTCACCATTGACAAACAAAATCTAAGACGTTTATTACTAAGTTTATTGTTATAGCTGTTGCAGAGTCCATGTGAAAAGTTGTGTAAAATGTAATTAGTTCCCTCAATGTGTTTAGGACATGTGACAAGGTACATAAAGACATATGAAATCACTATTCTGCTACTGCTGCTGCTGGTTCAGATCCACAGAAACTCAACCAAATGAATATGCATTCAATCAACAGCAACAGAAATTGTCTTATTAAATAAAACACAATTCTAATCTTAACATGTGGAGTGGTTTTCAATAACTCAAAGAGGTTTTCTATTAAGTTTTCTAAATAAAAAGGTCACTCTGCCACAGTCACAGCATGTCAATGTACTGATGTTAACATATAGTTTAAAGCATCGGAGCTGCTGGGTGTTCTTGATATGTTCTCTTTTAACTTTGTTCCTCTCTGATGTGCTCCTGCTGTCTCGGTCTCTAATATCTTCCAGGTCTCATAGTTGCTCCGAGAGGCAAAGGTTGAAAGGTTCTTGCTGTTCTTGGTGTGCAGACGCTATGTTTAGGATTTTGACCGTACACTGTCAGCTTTGAGTCTGTACAACGTCAAGTGGCAGTGTGTGTCTGCTCGAAGTCACCACTCCACTGTAATATATGTTGGCCTTTGAAGGGACCGTTAAACACCATTACTGCAAATTCTCTTACACAACCTCCCCTACTTATTCATCTTGCTTTTAACAGCCTTTTCTTCAAGAGAACCATTTGCAGGATTCTGTTGAAACTTGGACAATTTCACTTGAAAATATCACCTCTTGGATGGATGGATATTCTATTGAGCCCAAACCGGAAATTAAACGGACCAGATAACGGCAGCTACTGATGATGCAAAACCGTGCACAGGAACTAGCTGTAGTATCTAAAATGATCCTTAATAATCGCATTAAATTGAATCTAATTTACTGGATTGTGTTTGCTAACTATCTAAAAATTTGCTGTCATAAATACACTCTTTTTACTTTGAATGAGCTGATCATTTTTGAAAGCTCTCACAGGGGTTTGAGCAGAACATCAATGCAGCATATCTGCAGAAGGAGGATGAAAGGAATGGGTAAATAAAAAGGAGGAGGAGAGGAGCGTGTTCGGGCCCTAGAGGAAGGCTTGCTGTATCATGAGTGCGTGCTTTGACCTCAGCATCCGCAAACAACTGGGAAAACAGAAGAATTTCATAGTAGTCTAATAATGTAGAAGAGACTGAATGTAAAAGCTTCTTCTTCAGTACGTGACTTTAGGAAGCAGAGGGTAACAATATCTGTGCAATAGGATGGAGCTTGAAATGAGAAAAAGCAGGGGGGGAAAAAATGAACTTGGTGCATGCGAGGACAAAGACGAAGAGAGAAAGCTGAGGTTGAAAAAGAAGAGGCCGGCGGGGTTTTGTAGGCTGTGGAGGGGTGGGTTGGGGTACAGAGCACTGACAGTTTGCAGAGAAATATACCAGAAAGTTTTCCATACTTGATTCTGACTGCAGCAGAGTGCAGCACATTTATGCCTGATTCTCAGCAGCCCATATCCTGGTATACACTTTATGAGGATGAGCTGTCCATGGATAGTTTATTATTAAGCACCAGGTTAGATTATTAGCCGCTCAAAAAGCAAACAAATATGCTCCCTAAAAACATGCTGCAAAACAAACAGGACGTAGTATTAATCCGCCTGATTAAACATTTGCTTATCTGCATTAATTCAGATCAATAAACCTGCCAGAAATGGCTTTGAAAAGAAAATTCAAAGTTTTATCACCGAGGAAAATTCTGCAGCTGTAACGTGGCTTAATTTTCCACTACTTTGTGAATCTTGCAACACAAGAAAGTAATTACGTTTCTGACCATCTCTTCGCCGTGCCAGAGCAATGGGATACAGCAGGGTGTTGGTGCCCAGATCTGTGCAACTCAACCAGCGCAGTGAAGACAATTTTAATGGCTCAAACAAAATGAGACACAAGGATGGACCCACTAATCTGCTTTCATATCATTCTAAATACAAAATAATGAGATAAAAAAAAAACCCAATGGTGATACATAAAGTGTGATCAGAATTTTTTTTTGTTAATTTCGAGTTTCTCTTAATAAACTTGAAAAAAAGGGAAGCTTCCTGATTTCCACGCCGCTCAGCAAACTGAGCTAATGACCTAAAAATGGACACGGATGGTAGCGAGCCAAAGCCATGCTGACTGCACAATTACACACGGAAACAAAGTGCTGCGGACTCATAGATGGCACCAATAATCACCAATAATAACAACAGATTTAGTAAAGTGGGGTAGCATTACTCTGTGGGACTATAACTGAAAATATTTCAACAACTTGCGCTGTAGTTCCAATTTTTTCAAACATTTTGAAAACGTGGCAGCTTTAATACTGTAGCAGTCCAATAATACTTGGACAAAGTACATTTTCAATTATTTTAGGCAGCAGTGGTTCCAACAATTACCGTAGTTTTTTTTAGAAAGACAATTATCACAAACTCAGTGAGAGGAAATCAGTTAAATGAACATGCAGGAAGAAAGGCTGATTAATATGTGAACGTTTGACTGAATAAGTAAATGTAAACACTGCAGCGACAAAACCAAAGTGTCCATCTTCAACTTGTGTTGAGCCATTTTTATCTGGTCCAAAAATATAAATCCGACTGATGAGCTGCAAGAAATGTCACCAGATCCAATGAGCAATGATATCTAGCCCAAAAGACCAGCACTGCCTTCATTGAGCCATGTGACCGACAATGAATAAAGATAACAGTTTCAGCGTTGCTTTCATTAACTTAAGAAAAAAAAAAGTGGCACGTGATCTTTTAAGATTCCTGTGGGTTTGACACTGGAAGCAGACATTAAAGCTGCAGAGCCGGGCATGTGCGGCGTCTGTGAACTCAGTTTGACTGTGCATCAAACAGCCCGGTCTTTTAGTGTGAATGGAAAACAAGAACGGGAAAAAAAAAAATCCCACTGCATTTTGATTTGATATGTTTCGGTCTTTTACTCTGGTGTGACAGAGCAACACATCATAGTCTGTTTGCTCATTTCCACACCTCACCAGTAAGCAGTGATAGTAAACTGGTTTATTTTCATTACTTACACATAGAACTGTTTCTAATTTGGCTTTAATGTGTGCTGGAGATCTTTATAACGGCTGGAGACTGTCTGGTCCGGTTCTAAAACAAATTGAGCTTAAACAGAGTCTGCACAAACACAGACGCTGGCTGCAATCCTGTCACAATCAAGCACTGATGGGGAAAAGGCACTGAAGAAGTGAACATCACATATTGATTGCACCTTAAAAAAGGAGACAGTGGGTTGTCTTCATGTAACAAAAACTTAGTCCCCAGGCCCCCCAGGCCATTCTTTGGGCCATGTGTGGTGTAATTTAAACCCAAATGTGACTCACTCCTTAGTATCAGGACATGAGGAAAAGGCAGACAGCACTCAGAAATGGCCTTTTCTGCTCAGTGACCTGGGCTGTCAGGTCCACTCTTATAAAAGCACACTTACAGGTCATGAAAGAATGGGAATATTTCAGTGTTAGTAATACAGAGAAAGGTTTTTGAGTGCTTTGGCATTAGCAGAACTTCAGATCTGATTACTAATCCAATGTGGTTTGAGGAAAGACAAACATAAAACATCTTCAATTTAGGAGAGGAAACTTTAAATGTGGGTTTTATAAAATCCACAAAATCCAGTTAATCACACAGACTGATTTTCTTTACAAAAATAAAAAGGCTGTTTGGTGTGAACCATGCAAAAAAACAAAACTTAAGACTGTTGACAATCTTCTTTAGAGTAGACATCTGGCTTGGATCACATAAAAAGCAAGACATGTAATGATGAAAAGTTAGAAACAAAACCAAATAAAACCCCCAAACCCATGGGTAACACCAAAACGTGCACAGATCAACAAATTCCTAAAGTCGTGTTCATGTGTCTATCATAAGGAAAACACTGAATGGTGTTAGAGGAAGGCTGGTTCCCAAAAACCAAATCTGCAGCATATTTTAAGTTTGTGAAAGATGATTTCAGTGCTCCACAACACTCGACACACGAGACAAAAGTCGAACGTCTGCGGTTGAAGACAGACCAACACAAACATCCTACCCCAACTGCGAGGCATGGTGTTGCTCCTAAAGGAGATGTTACTAAATTCGAGAGTTTCCCTACTTTTTCACTTACCGAGTGTGTCTGATCAATTACAGCTGTCTGTATGTTGTTAGTTCAGTCAGATTGTTTCGTCTATAAACACCTGAGCCCATCTGATAGGTAATCATTTCAAAAATCCTTTCATTTCCTGATGTTTCCATACAACAAGGACAAGTGAAACCAGAGAGGCGCCAGAATAAAAGAAAAAATCTTAGCACAGAGGAGTGGCTGGGAGGAAAGAGGTGAAATGAGCAGCGCTGTATCCATCTCTTCCCTTTCTCTGTTTCTCTTTGTTGTCGACTTGCTTCCCCTCTTCCGCACGTGGTCCCTGCTGACTTCATCAGCACATCTCACAAATACAAACACAGAGCTGGATATTTAACACTTCTGTGACGTCACAGTTGTGCAAACCCATGCGACAGGGAAAGATGTCCGATCAAGGTCATTTCTGCTCTTTAGTTACAGATCATGCAGGTGAAAAGCTAACACAGATATCCATATAGAGGCTGTGTGACTGTTAATAGCTTGTCCCAAGCATGCTGTGTGAGGAATAAAGTTTACCTTTACCAGACTGTTAGAAGAAGAAAAGAATCTAAGATATGGGTACAAATTAACTGCACTGAAAGGACATGAGTGTTGCTCCTGTCCTTTCCATGTCAGAAAGAAAGCTGGTTTAAGTAAGTTTGAATGCGGCATGGTTGTTGGCACCAACAACAGCTGCACAACAGTTTCTGAGTATTTTAGAAACTGCTGATATTTCCCCACACAACAGTCTCTAGAGTTTACAGAGAATTTTCTGAAAAACAGAAAGGATCCAATGAGCAGCAGGATGTCTGGGTGAAAATGGCTTGTTGATGTCAAGAAGTCAGAGGAGAATGGCCAGATTGTGTTGAGCTGAGGCAACAGTGAAGCTGTTTGCACACTGAAAACGATGACTAGTGATCATACAAAGTGAATGACATTCCCTGACTTCAGTGGACTATGGGTGAAAAAACACTGGCAACACAGAGTGAGTGGACCAGAGATAAATTTTTCTGAACTATCAGGTGAGAGATTAAAGCGACTACCAATGAGAGCCCAGCATACTGTTGACTGACGTGTGACTTCGTAGTCGAGGGTCAATACTAGTCAACTGGAGCCTGGAAACTTTGCAAGCAACCAGCTGTCAGCTTCAAACAATGCAAAACAACCTAACTGCATCTTTTTTTAACGCGGCAAATCAAATAACCACTTGTTACGACCAAGCTATAGAAGAGCACACATAAATGCATAACACATTGAATGTTGAAGCAGATAAGCTACAGCAACAGAAGACCAGACTGGATGGCACTCCTGTCAATTAACAACAGAAAACTGGGGGTATAATTCACACGGGCTCACCAGAACTGGACAACAGATGATTGGAAATATGTTGCCTGATTTGAGGAGTCTTAATTTCTGCTGTAACATTTATATACTGGCGTCAGAATTGGGTGTAAACAACGTGAAAGAACAGATCCATCCCACGTTGTATCAACGGCTGAGGATAGTGGTGGCGTGTGTAATGGTGTGGAACATGGTTTCTTGTAACACTGAGCCGAGCATCATTTAAACACCACAGCATACCTGATTATTGTTGCTGATCAAGTCCAGGATTGGGTTTCGATTACATTTTTTACATTAATACTCAACTAAATAACAACCGTAAGAACACATCTAGCTCTCATACGGCATTTTAATGAGTATGACAAAAAAATGGCTATTATTCATAAAGTTATAGTCATATAAAGAAATTAATTCAACTGTTTCAATTTTCTAAGTTTCACCAGCAGTGACAGCCAACACCACCGTGTGACACCCTGTCTTGTTGGTCAGTGTTTTATTCACACACAGATACACAGCAGGAACACAAGTACGCATGTGTCTTGTTGCGCTCACGAGGGGCAACTGTCACCACATCACAGGGGTAGCATCTGACCTACAGAACACACACGCACACACACATACACACACGTTTGTTGGCTCCCTCTACTTGCCTCTGTCTTTGTCTCAATATTCCCACTTCTCTTAAAGCCCAATCCCTCCTTTCTCCCCCATTAATTTTCATTCCCTGCGCCGCTCTTTCCTTTTCTCTATCCTTCTCTCTCCACACAGAAGTAGGGCACAGTGGCTCGACTGTTTATAGCAATGCAGCTGCAAGCGGGGAAAAGAGCAAAGAGACACATCGGGGAGAAAACAGAGAGAAGGAGGGGAGAACACACTCAGCCCAGTTTAATATTTCTGCCCTTACAAAAAAAGAAAACACACACACACACACACACACACACCCCTTCTGCAGACGAGCCATTTCAGCTGGTGTCAAAGTCTGTCTTTATGACCTCATGATCAGCACGATCAAGACCTCATGTAAGGCCTGCACACACAAACATACCCTTAACTGACCATAAATCAGTGGACGATTTTATTACTTTGTATCTCTGTTTAATTATTAATCTAACTGACAGGTCGTAGAAGGCATCATCTACCTTCTACGTAAGCGTAGCCTCACACAGAGACTAGCTTTTCTATTAGTATCTACATTAGATCAATTTCAATTTACCGACTTTCATTTCATTACTGGGACTGAGACAAACAAGTAGCAAATCCAATTTTACCGAAGAGAAAAGAGAAACCCTCACACTGACCGAAACCCTCCTTTAACTAGAGCAAATCTATATGTGGCAGCATGTGTGCATTCAGTTTAAGACAAGAGATGTATTGACCTTTAACACTACTCTTTAATGTTGCGTTAAATGTTGTGACATGCTATGACCCTCCACAACAGATTGTGTGTGTGTTTTGATAATATTGGAGGAAGAGAGTAATAATTGCAATTCTTGTCCTATGACATGCAGCAGCACCAAAAACTACGCTGCACATTCATGCAAAACCCGAATTAACTAACAATACAGCTGCTGCAGAACAATGAGAGGGAAGGCTGCAATCAAACCACAAACTGCTCCCATAATTATCCTCTGGAGCTCATTTAATTTCATGTAAGCTGATGAAGAGCAGCCTCTTTTTGTCGCTGTCACTTAGTGGAAAATTTGTCCCCTGACTTTAACTATTTATTCATTTGAATTTTCCTTTAACCGACCGCAGATATTGTGCAACGACCCCGTGCATTAGATAAAAGTGGTGCTCGAAAAACAAAAAAACATCTTCCACAAGACGCGTTAACTGGCTAATCCATGGCACATGACGATTAAACGAATGCAGAATGATAACCCAAGAGGCATTTACAAGTTATTTTAGAGCCGCCCCTCCCTCCACTCGAAAAGCGTTTTGCTTATTGTTCCCCTCAGTAGGATATTTGACCTTCACTGCGCAGCGTGACTTGCAGAGCTTGACTGTGAGATGAGCGTTTTCGTATTTGTCTGCTAAAATGTCGAAACTTTCTTTGTGCCCAACTTGAATCTGAGTTTTAAGACGTGCACATATGGCAATGACATTGTGGCAAAGCAACAAATTGGAGCCAATTATGCCCAAAATTGTAGCTTGGCCAGCTGATACGCTGACCGCAGACCGAGAGTTTCAGTGAAACAGCGGGCATCGAGTTTAAAACAATCAAATAAAAACCACAGAGTAATGAAATATTTTAGAACAGCTGTGAAGGGGGATGAGTAGATCTAACTTCAAGGAGCATTATTGAAAAAGTGCGTCAGTGTGACAGGATCTTTAGCTTACAGTCCATTATGTTAAAGCAAAGCAGCAAAAGTTAATAAAAGAACATACTCATAGGTATTATAATTTATACGATTAAATAAGAAATATAAACTTAAAGGCAAGCACAAAAGCCAAAAGCTCCTTTGCTTATTTATTTAATAACTTTATATTTATGAAAGACCACTGCTATGTAATATAATAGAGGTGGAGTAGTAAGTAGTAGTCACAGTTTAGCCCAGTTTTGTTTGGCTCGTGTGCAAAATAATGCACATGCACAAAAAATTAAGGACCTGCTTATCAGAAGCAGCAACACCGAAAACAAACAGCCAAACAAACAATAAAAAAAACATTAATGCAAAGCCACAGAGCAGCTTTCTACAGACACGTTTTGCACTCCCTATTCACAAAGTGTTTCATCTGAAGCTTAATCAGTGGCTCTGCTCGGCCACTGATTAATTACACACTGATGACACAGAATTACACAGCTGAAATAGGACCACTCGTCTACAAACGCTCAAACATACACAACACTAATCTGCACACAAATGCTGTGACATGGTGCTGCTCTCTCACAGACACTCCTTGTCCATGTGTAGGTCACACACTGACATGTATGTAGCTGTGCGCACACACTCAGCTGACAAAGCACTGCGCGCACACACATATACGATGTGCAGTATCTTCCTACACTGCACACATGCAGTCTTTTCCAAAAAAGCAGCACCGCTGAGTATCAATCCGATTGGTTTCTCCAACAACACACACCCACGCATGGAGACAGGAGCAGGAGGCACTTACTGATTTTCTCCTCGGCTTGGGAGAAAGGGAAGCAGCACAGTTGACCCATGGCGCCTCCTTCCCTCTCCTCCTGTTCCCCTCGCCCTGCTGTTACCCCTCTTTTTCCTCAGCCCCTTGTTCTAAGCCTGACGGCTGGAGGGAGAGCCCCGCTTCTCCTCCCGTCTTGCCCTCTGTGTCACTTGTTCTCCTCCCCTCTCAAAGGGCAGACAAACCCAGTGATGATGAAAGCAACCAAACAAGAAAACCCCCCAAAAAACCCTCACTCTCCGTCCGTGCAGCCCGAAGAAGACCGAGAAAGACAGCAGACGCTGGAAAAAAATGAACGAGTGATTCCTTGCTCTTGCTCTACTTTGCACTAACACAGGGAGGAGGGGGGTGTGTATCAGAGAGAGGGAGAGAGATAGGGAAAGAGGGAGGAGAGAGAAAGAGAAGAGAATGGGAGAGCTGGACGGTGCATGTGTAGGAGACAAAAAGACAGAACAAATAAAGAGTGATTTTGGTTTGAAGTGAGCAAAGCAGGGGAGGGGCGTGCATGAGTAAGATAAAGAGTGCATGTGTGTGAAACTAGATGAGGACAGAGGAGGAGGGCTGCACGTATGAGCAGGCTTCAGTGAGAGGACACTGAGCAAGCCTTCGGATGTGGAAAAGGGAGCAGTGCGTATGAGGAGACGGTGGACATCGCTCTGTGTTTGTGTGTGGAGGGGTCGGGTGCCTACAAGCTCCGCCTCCTCTCGTCACTGTAGCTTGAATAATGATTGTTGAACAGCCGGCAGCTGCAGCCTGCTACTGGGTTTATCTGTGTAATTTATGAGGTCTGGAATGGATTTAGGACGTGGTGAAATAAAGAGGATAACATACATTACAGATAAAGTAAAAATTCTGGACTCAAGTGTGGATTATGACTAAAACAATAGTCAGGGCTAAACACCGACGTCCCAAGATGAGGGTCAAGGAAAGGCACATAAGGAGATTATCATCAGCTTCCTATATATATCCACTCTCTTATTGTGAAGGTTGCAGTCATTCAGATGTAATGACTAGTAATTCAGTGTGGCATTTACATCCGGGATCTCAATGAGCCTGACTGGGGGTGCTGAGCTGTTAATGTCTTCTTTTTAACATCTTTACAGCAAGTTAGTTGGCAATAAGTGATTTTCAAATGCTAAACAAAAAATGGTTTGGAAAAAAAGCTTGTCATGGTTTCTCAATTTTTGCAGGTAAATATTTGCTTTATTTTGTTTGTTGTCTGGTGACAGTTGTCTTAATTTTTTTGCTATTATTTGTAAAATCAGGTAAATGCGCTCTAGACGACATAGACTACTCCTTATTATTAGAGATGCAATCGATCATTATCCAACCTGGATATAAATTTAATTGGAAATAAGCATGTCAATTACTGGAAATACAGTTAGCAGATAGGGCTGGGCCATACTGGCAGGCATGTCTGACAGCGAGAGCAGTGTTAGCACCTAAAAACTAAAGAAAATCCAACAAAGCACAGTTCTTTGTAAATGATGCAGGAAAACTGATCCTGCTAACAGTGGAAACAACAAACGTTTCACCATTTGAGGTTAAAGCACATCACCGAGTACAGCCAGACCGAATCCACATGAGGAAGACTAGGGCTAGACCCAAAACACAAAATATTTTCTAATTTTATATTTTATCACACAATACTGTGTAGTTCCTGAAGAGTTACAAGAATGATCTACATTTCTGTTAAATTGGTGTGTCAGGCAGTCAAAATTTCAAAGGAAACCACTTCTTAGGCTTTTTTGTGCTGACATGTAGGGCTGAGTATTGTCACTGATTTCTAGAATTGATTCGATTCAGATTCACAAGGTCCCGATTCGATCCAATTGAATTAGATTTGAATCTGGTAAATTTTGCCTAAGACTAGTCCTGGGCGATATGGAAAAAATATTTATCACGATATGAATTATTTTATATCACGATAACGATATATATCACAATATACCACCTGACCTGTGGTCATATGGAAAGTACGCAGTCTGTAAACAGCGAGCGCAGAGGGTGCAGTCTTTGTTAATGAAATGGATGGTTATGCTCATGTAGGGCTGCGTATCTCTGCTCGTTCATAGGTCAAGGACTTTGACAAGGTCACGAAAGCTGTCCTTCTCAACTACATAAACAGGGGCCATGAATTTACAAATGTAACGCGAGACGGCTCCTGTGGTTTGTTTATGGCGCTTGGACGTTTTCTCATAAGAGCCTTGTGTGAAAGACTGCTGTATCTTCGGCTGGCTATAGTTTTTCTTTTCCCAACTTGCTGCAAAAAAACAGCATGTACATCAAAATAAATGATTTCCAACAGTGTAATTTGAGTTCTAAGCATCCAAGAAATGATACAGAAAAGCATAAAGTCAAACATAACTTTTAAAAACACCAGTATAGGCTTATAAGGCCCTGAAGGTTAAAAACAAAACAAATCTACATTTTCCGCAAAAATGACGTCACTTCCGGTTCCGGGCAGGTAATGGCAGACATGCGACAGTTCGCGCTGACCAACAACAACACTTCCAACATAGGAAGTGTTATGAAAAGCTAGAGCTGGGCGATAGAACGATAACGATATGTATCGCGATATAACTTTTACTCGATAGAGAAATTAAGCTATCGCGATAGACCTCGCCGCTCTTGTTCTCTTAAAAAA
>NW_005187414.1:6349720-6351618 GCF_000239375.1 Pundamilia nyererei
GCCACCTGACCACCACCAGTAGGCAACGGGTGAAGAGTCTTGCCGGAGGACACAACAACCAAGACTGTCCAAGCTGGGGCTCGAACCGGCAACCTTCCGATTACAAGGCGAACTCCACGATCGCCCCAAGATGTAAGTAGAACTCCTCCGGTTTCATATGCAAAAAAAAATTATTGCCCTAGCTTACATGGTTCCAGTTATACAGGGATTTAAAAATAATTAGGCAAAACGGAGCGTGCCCACTCCGACCGGCTTTAAAGTGTTAATGATATATTTTATGTAATAATTTATAAAATTAGGTTAGAAACGATAGAAGACAAATGGCACGATAGACACTTTTCTATCGTCCACACAATATATATTGTCATATTGCCCAGCTCTACCTAAGACAGAAATATTATAATTCTGATCATTTATCAGTACTGACACTTGTGAGACTTCATCAGAGGTGTAAGCATCACAGCAGATGCCTTCGTATCAAAGTAACTGAGGATAAAACAGAAAAACATGAAGGAGATTTTCCTGGCCTGGCTTTTTATAGCAGATAACCTTAAAAATATTCTGCAGTAGAACAAAAACGGAAGAAAACATGACTCAGCATATGAACATTACCTGATGCTGCTGAAGCGAAGTTACAGAGGTTTTATTAGAGACGCTGCTAAGCATTTTGCAATTTGTCATAATTTTAAAAAGTTTGAATTTCTGCTGTTCAATACTGAAGAAATGTAAACTAACTTAGGTAGTGTTTCATCATTGACAGTAACTCTTTAACTGGAGAAGATGTACTATTACGTGTACTATTGAGATTTCTTTTTCTATTTCTTTCCTATGCCAGCATTTCCATGCTATTATGGTTAAGACTTTTGGCCTTTCAGACACTTATTAATATTTATATTCCTTATAAATGGTAAAAACATCATTTTTACATTACTATGTATATATTTCCTGTTTCTTCTGTACTAAAAAATGTATTGAACTGAGGTGCATGCAGATTTATGTGCCGTGACATCTGTTAGGAGTGATAAGTGAAAAGTACCGTCTGTGAATTGATTGGTTTCTTGTGCTTATCTTTAACGAGTACATCTCTTGGTCTTGGCTTAATCCAGCTCGATGATGTCAGCAGGTTTTTCAATATTTATAAAAAGAAAGCTGCTCGACAGCGATGATGTAATGTGCATTATGGTGCCTAAAAATGCAGATGTTCCTCTTTCAGGTGAGCGTGAGGTCCTACATTCAAAGGCACTGACCTCAAAGAAGGATCACAGATGGAGCTCGGTGTAACAGGCATTGCAACTATTCCAGCAAAGAAAAAAAATGTTTTGCTTCATCAATCTGTGAAAATGGATTATGATAATGACCAACAGAGTCAAAACAGACCATCAGGTTGTGCCTGTTTTAATGAAGTTGTTCTCAGGGCACAAAACACAAAATATGGACGCGCATGATCCCTATAACACTTTCTCTGTGGAAACTCACACCTAAATCAAAACGGTGGGCTGCTGAAGAAATTATATCCACTTATGTATATCCCACTTTCTAGCTCTGCAAGCCAACATGCAATCTGCAAAAAGTAGAGAAGCAAGGATCAATTTTACATGAGGATGGTGATGAGAACTGGGCCTCCAGGTATAAGGCAGAGACCAAACAGCTGTAATCAAGGTAAGATTACAACCAGGAGCACGAGTATCACGCTGCATGATCTGTGCCGTGTGCCAGTACGTGTGTTATGTATCTTTTAAGCCTTGCCAACACAATCCTTGTTCACCACCAGCTTCACCTGCCAGATTTTCCTTTCTACAACTTCACCCTATACTCCACAATGAAATTAAAGTTAAAGAGTTGTTTGTTTAAAATAAGGAAACCGATTCAGTGTGCACCACAGATCCAGAAACCATCCA
>NW_005187414.1:6352448-6356290 GCF_000239375.1 Pundamilia nyererei
ACGTAAACCATGTGCATTGTGGAGCTTTATAAGCTGAGCTCAGCTGCATAAGTAGACAGTGGAGCCCTTTTTCTATCAGAAGAATTCAGCTCACAGCTGCCACGTTTCACACAAACACACTCGCAGCTGTGAGGAGGTGTTCTCATTGATTTGCCTTGATTTCTATTGAGTATCAGTTACACCATAACAATACAGTATGTGTACACGCAACGCTTGGTATTGATTTTGGGCTTTTTAATGTCAGATGTTCAGGGTTAGCTACAGGGTTACTTATGCAAACAAAAAGCGATGTGAGGATGTTTTATCCCAGAAGAACACATTTATTCTCCGCATGTTAAACCATAAAAACAGTTGGGGTTATTGGTGGTATCTTAAGTACTCTTCCATTTAAGCCTCACAGTGCACACACAGCGATAGCTAAAAAAAAAGAAAAGAAAAAGACACAGTGTGGACTTTGTTTAGCTGATCTGAACTCATGGGGCCTCAGCACTTTGTCACAAGACAGGTTATGCACACAAAGCAAACAAGACAACTGCATACTTTAGATAACCAAGCCCTATTGAGAGCCTGCTGTTATCAATGCTATGTGATTATCTATACACGTGCCCACAGTTATGTAAGACTGTGTAACACACCTGGCATTTCAATAAAATCAACCAATACTTATTTATGTAGCATTACTATAAACATTTGGTCACATAATTTGGCATTTCAAATACGTAAATCAAACCAAAACCTCTCCATCTATTCAGTATGAACAAACTGAAAGTTATCTTATTGCTGCTAAGGTAAACTAAAGCTACAGGAAGGTAAATTATAAATCATCTTTCACTGCAAAGAAGATGAGAACTATTCAGCACAGAGGTGCAGATTTACAGATTACTGCTCTCCTGGCGCGGTCGCCACTAGGTAGGATTTTTACCATAAAAACTCAAATTACTTATCAACCAAAAAAGGAAAAAAAAAAAGATTACTCATCTGCATTGCACATTTCAGCCAAGACTGAACACAAAACCAAATGGGCTTTTTAGTGGATAATGTGGTCTTTCCACAGTACCGACAGATGAGGTTTTTCTAATTGTCTGTTTTATTTAGACAGAAAACACCACATAAATTCACTTTACTTTGGCTGCTATAATGTAGCCTGTTTGCTCGTCTAAAGTAGCACATCCCTCTCCCACACACGGGCCTTGTTATGATGTTCGATTGTTTGTTGTGTTGAATCAATTTGGCGAAACTAATGTAAAGTAGCATTTTTCACGTGCTCGCTCCATCAGCGTTCACTCACACTCCAATAAACAAACTGTCCATTGAGCTGGGATCTGTATTTACTCATTCACAGGTTGGTGGAGCTTCTTTCACTCAGTCATACAATACTACTATGTGAAACCCTCAGGCTGTTTGCAAATGTCATTTTGGTAATGTTTTTTTTCCCCCAAAGTAACATGTTGTAACATGATTCTGGCAATTGGATATGCACCAGAAAGACATAAATTATGGTAAGTATTATGGTAATATCTAGGTAAGTAACACAATTCTCTGTTGTATTTTAATCTTGAATATTTCACAAGTACACATGCATATGAAGAAATCAGCAGCCTGGTGTTGTTGGATTGAATCAAACATCATGTCCCAGAGGTGTTCTATTGCAATCAGTGGTATCAATTCCTTCATTCTCCAGGAACTACCTACATATTCTTGCCAAATAAAGCCCGACATTGTAGAGCACCAAGATGAAGCCAGGTTAGAGTCTGACAGAAGGCCCAAGGATTCCATCCTGATACCTAATGGCAGGCAGGGTGCCGTTGCCTAGGCTGTGGAGGAATGTGCGTCCCTACATGGACATGCTTCACCAGACCATCACTGACCCACCACCAAACCGGTCATGCTGAACGATGTCAGTCTCCAAACGCTTTCTCGCCTGTCACATGTGCTCAGCGTGAACCCTCTCTCATTTGTGAAAAGCACAGGACGCCAGTGGTCAACCTGCCAGGTCTGGTATTCTGTGGCAAACGGGCTTGACACAGCCAGGCTCACTAGCGGACATTCAGACATCAGTCCACCCTCATGAAGTCTGTTTCTGATTGTCTGGTCAGAGAGATGCCCACCAGTGTCCTGCTGGAGATCATTTTGTAGTTCTAGCAGTGCTCATCCTGTTCCTCCTTGCACAAAGGAGCAGATACTGGTCCTGTTGATGGGTTAGGAACTTTTCACAGCCTTGTCCAGTTCTCCTCGACTAACTTCCTGTGTTCTGGCACCTCTCCATGCTCTTGAGACTCCATGCTTCTGGAGTAATGATGTGTCATCCTGGAGGAGATTGACTACCTGTACAGCCTCTGCAGGGTCCCGGGATCACCTCATGCTACCAGTAGTGACACTGACCCTAGCCAAATGCAAAACAGGTGAAAAACAGTCAGAAAAGATGAGAAAGGAAAAAAATTGTCAGTGGCCTCCACCTGAAAAACCAATTCTGTTCCTGTTTCTCCAACTTGATTAAGTAGATTTGTATCTGAGACATTTAATTGACTTGATGCTAAACTCTGATTAAAAAGCATTCTTTTAATTTTTTTGAAAGCCACTACCCAGTTGTCTATCTTTTGCCAGTCCCTCTTGTCATTGCAGTGTCTCCTTAGCTCGACCGAGCCTCCTCCACCTCGCCTTTTAAATCAAGCTTCAATTCGGTTGTCTGTTTAATGTCATCTTCACTCACATCTCCAATTTTCTCTCACCATCTGTCTGGCCTACCTATCTGCCCTTTCCATCCGCACGATCTATTTAATTCTACTGATTGTGCAAGCCCGTTCCTCTCTCCTCCGCCTTTCCATTCTCTTCCCACACTCATTTATCGTTCTCGATTAATCTCACTTATTTCTTGCTCTCTCCTTTTCAATCTCTTTCTGCTGTGCTTCCATCCTCCCATCTATTCGGCCGGATTATTTGATTCCTTTCTCCTCCTCTATTCTCATCTCCTTTATCTTGCTCCAACACACCTGCTATCCTCTTAGCGTTCACTACTGCAAATTGTCAGGTGCTTATAGTTTGCAGCGCTCCCTACAGATTCAGATGTCGACCTGAGATAACATACCTGTGTGCCACGCATAAGCTTTACCGTTCTTTTTTAACATCTGAAAAATTCCTGGCAGGGCCTGCTTGATGCTGGAGCCTTGTTATCTGGTATAATGTGTAATTCCAGGATCATAGTACATGATATTTTTTTCTTTCAAGATGTCAGATACAGCAGTGAGAGTCAAGAAACTGCTACTTGGCCATGAGACAAGACTAGACCCTCATACGACAGCTTGGATTTTCATAGTGTGCATGAAGGACAAAGGTGATTGTGAAGGGGGTGTTAATCATGGCAGCACTGTCAACGTCCGCGCTCTTCCTCGTCAACATATTCTCATGGTATTCGTCGGGACTATGACACACTACAGAATTTGTCAGACTAGCTGAGAAAATGATGTTGTTCCCAGATGATGGACAGTTGTCTTATAGTTTACTTCTAGTAGTAACACAGCATGCAATAAAACAAGCATCCGTTTTACTGTTCTGCGATCATTGGACTAATATTGTGTAATCTGACTGTGTACAATGCCTGATTTAAATCGGGCTGAACTCCCCTTCAAGGTCAACCTCAGTAGTCCCTATGGTTCAGCTTTAGCATTGCTCGTTCGCTGCCTTTAAACTTCCTCTTTGATTAATAGTCGTTTTTCTCCAGTGTGTCAAACTGGTGATCCTTTAACTGGATTTTTATTTCAGGGGAACTTGAAGAGAGGTAAATCTGGCGAGTCGATGGTATTCTTCTAGGTTCCCACCAGTGTTGGTCAAGTTACTTGAAAAAA
>NW_005187414.1:6365848-6382348 GCF_000239375.1 Pundamilia nyererei
GTCGCAATTTACTCCTCCCTCACCTCCATCAGCACCGGCTTTATCTTTATGTGGCTTTTACAGTTTGTGTATTAAGTGTTTAGTGTTGTGTATTAGTCCTGATGGACTAAAAGTAGTTTAGGGGAGAAGCTTGAATCCGCCAGCCCGCTCTGAGGTTGGTTCATGGTCTTCTTCTGCGTGTTTTAGCCGGGGCTCCCATCTCTTTTTGTTGCAGTTGTTTGTAGGTCACCATTTTCATTATTAAAGGCTTGTTGAATGGCAGCAGTGAGACCGCGAGACGTTGCACAGTACAAAACATCACTACAGCTTCAGCTGAGTTATTGTAGTTCTTAGTTTGTACGAGGACGATTTTGTTTTTCTCTTAAAGTTTACATAGTCTCGGTTTAAAGCTTACGTAACCTCTAAGCTTGAGGGACTCATCCACGTAAATCCTGCCTTTCCTAGCACTTTGTTCACACACAGCGAGCAGTATCACATCATATTTAAACTCTCCTCACTGTAACATTCAGTGTGCAGGCTGCATGGTAACATCAGAGCAATGGATGCAATATTTTCCCCCCATTTTCATACATTTTAAATAAGCGCTGTTTTGGAAAAACACTTGACAAAAAAAAACACAAGCTTTTTGATGATGTGAAGTGTGAGGTAAACACCCCCTCCCCTCAACCGTTTCTCACTCCCACACACACACACACACACACACACACACACACACACACACACACACACACAGTCGCTCTTTGTCTCTCACAGACAGCCCAGTGATCCACAAAACATTGTGACAGCCTAGTTACACTGACAGCTCTCTCACTCACACACACTCACGCATACACAGCAATTACCGCAGATACTTGACAGCGAGACTTAGGAAGTGCTTGTGTGTGAGACTAAGGTATACACAACTCCTGTTAACTCCATGGTAACTAAGGGTAGGACAAATTTTGGTGTGACGACATATCGGAGTGCTTTTTCTTGTGAAAGCTTTCTGCAAAATACCCTAACTAAAGTTTATTCCACTTTTCAGAGCCAAACTTTATTTCAGACTCATGACTGACACTGAGTCATAAAAATATATAAATATTTCTACTGAAGTAAATATTGTAAAGGAAAGGGTTACTGGTAACAACATTATGAATATAATAATTATGGAGCTGCTTTGAAGCCAAGAGAAATGAGATATTCAGTGGATCCTTTCATCTGAAAGACGAAGATGAAATCCACCATGAATCTTCCTTCAGTACTTCAGACCTGTTTTACTTGATGGCATCTGGTTCAGACCCCAAATTTTGATGCTTTTATCTGCTTTTTAATGACTGTTTAGGTTTTCTGCTACACTTAAAACATGAATGTAACGTCTGGGTGAAACCAAGGCAAAGGGGCTGATTTGCGTGGTTGCAAAAAGACTTCTGTACCTATAGAAGTCGGGAAAATGGCTTCTGTAAACACCTGATGAGTTAATGGGCTCAGTCGCTCATTAGTTAGTCGGATCATTTTTTAAGATTTTGTAAATTCTGGTAATACTGTGTTAAGAAAGGATTATTTCGGGTTTGCAACAATCACAAAATAAGAACTTGTGATTGACAAGTTGTTAGCCGAAGAGCATGCGGTATCACACTCAGACCTGCCTCTTCTCATCGCATCAGGTTTTCGTGAAAACATCTAAAAGCTTCAAAACAGGACTTCACAAACAAGTGGGTGACACCAGGTTTTTTATGTTCTTACCCAGCACTCAAACCATATTTTATACTGCAAGCTGCATCCAGCATTTGCTAATTTAATCAACTCAATGTTATTTGAAAAGAGGGTCATCAGTCATTAAATTCAGCACTTCATTCATCTTTTCCTCCAGCTTTCTTGGGGTACCTTTCACATTTACTCACAGATATTATGAAGCATCACAGGTGACCCGTCACGTAGGGCGTTAAATACTGTGATACCACTGGTGTGGCTCCTCGGTGAATCCTACTCATAATAGAAAAACATGTGGCCAATGCACAGAAACAAGTCACTCAGTGTTTCCATCCCACCGTGAAACTAACTGAATATTTATTTGGTTTTTTAATTATCACACAAGTGATTTTCATTGAACCACAGACCACATTAATTAGGTCAGCAGAGTTTCTCAAGTTAAGACTTCTTTGTTGGCAGATTGAAACACTAATCAGTCACAGCTTAAAACTACATGATGGATGTTTTATGAAAAGCACCATAAATGACCCTGAGAGAAGCATTTGTGCTTCTAATCTAAGTACAGCATGTTGCTTTGTTGGTATTTCAGAGCCGAGGGGCACATTTTGATTTTGTTTCTAAAAGCAGATTAAATGATTACAATAATTTAACATCTTTTTTTCCCCCCATTTTTTAATAACAAAATGTCTCCAATCTCATCTCATCATGTGAGGACTTAGGACTATCAGTCTATTGTTTTTCAATGACGGATGACAAGAAGTGGCCGCTCACAAACTAATCACGGCAATTTGTTTTATCCCAGACAGACGAAACTGATGGAAGTAATCCTTTAAAAGACACGTTTTCCTCTGAACACAATTCCCTGTCGACTCCCGGTAGCTGCTAGACAAGAAGAGCACAAACGCATTGACAGCCTGGCAGCGTCCCAAGTCGACAGTGCCGTCTCAAATCATATCTGGCTACAGAGTAATAAACAGCACGACGTCAATGACAAAGGAGCTGAACGGGCACAAGAATTATTCTACGCGATTCACATCAAACCGAACTAAAAGCATGAGCCATTCCCCTTCATGTTTTACACACTCACATTTTTACATGTTCTACTCACAGTAATGAAACTGCTTAAGTTTTTAAAGCAGAAACCTTTCAGTACTTCTTACATTTAGAGGAAATTTGAGTCATTATTCTCTACCGCCGCCAAGTTTTCAAAGACCCGGCAGGCGTTAATACACAGCTGGGTGGTAATGGCTAAAATGGAAATTAGCTCTCTTGTGTAACACTGCTGTGTTTGATTAGACAACTGTGCCTCTCTTTTAAGTTCTGCTAAGTACTTGAAGTTTGACGGTGTTACACAAATCCCCTTAGAATAAAAAAAGAAAACTCCTGATCAAACCACCACCAACAACAGCAAGTAGCAAGAAAATGAAAAAAACTGCAGCCATACTGGCAGATAAAATCAGCAAAACCACCAAATCCTCATTCTAATGAATAACAAAACTGAGCTCCAGTTCACTTCTCAAATTACAAAAATATTAAGCCAAACTGTTGTTGCTGTGAGCACATTTTACCCACAGCTATGAAAACCAAATTGTTGAGACTCTCATGTGAGCTGACAGCGCCCTCCGGTGGTTCAGTTTTGCCTCTGACACAACAAAACAAGCGTCAAAAATAACTGTGTGAGTTTGTGCCTTTACTAACCGAGCTGTAGTGACGTTTCAGTGTGGTAATATCCATCTTGCTGCTTCTTCTTCAACATAGAACAAAGATCCACCCGCTCCACCGTCTGATCTCCAAAGAATCTGTGGTGATGAAACGAAAAACAGTCACAATGACAGAAGATAAAGACGCAGCGAGCACTGAGGCCTCCAGCAGATAATAAAGGCAGATGTCAGTCATATAGCCGCTTGATGGCAAAGAGCAGCGGGGGTGACAGCCAAATTTAAGCCTTTTTCACACGCAGCAGGTGGGAGAGAGAGGATGAGCACTCGTAAGCTGGGAATTCAAAGGATTATTACCTGCACTATTCTCATGCTGGAGTGATCAGATGTCTAATGTATTTTGCACCAGGGAGATGGCTTTAAATACATGGTACACTAGGTTTCTGTGTAAATTTGCATCTTAAAAACCACAAAAACTGAGTCAAAACATTACGAGATGCCATAATGTTCAAGCACCGTGTCATCTATAGCTGCTGTGTGAGTCTTACAATGGCCCCACTGCACAAGAAGTCCAAACCTTATAATGTGCTGTGCAGATTATGAATTTTTCATTGTATGAGAAACAAAGTACCTACTTGTCAGTGTAGTTGGAGTAAAGGGCCGGGTCCACACGCTTTATACCCTGAGAGAGACAAAGGAGAAAGGAAGTCGTATTAGTCACAGGTTGCGATAAACAAAGTGAAATTTCTGCACGCACACAAACGCACTGACAGGAAGAAGACAAGTACGCCGCCCGGCAGGCACCAGGAAGGATAAGGTAAGATAAAGTGTCAGAGGGAACGAGATAGATGCTATAATTCTTCTTCCCTCATCATCCACCCTCAACCATCTTTCATATCTTCTTTATATATCTCCTCTCTCTTCTTGGTGTTTGGCCCTTAACCTTTACAGTAGTCATCACGAACTCTAAAGTGATATAAATTCAAATTTCTTCTTAGTTATTAATTCTAATGCCCATTATCAGTTTCTGCTGGAGCCACAATGTGACATTTACCTACAGCTGCAACATTTTAACAGCTTCTGAGAGGAAGGGGAGGGAGAAGCACCAGTGCAGATGGTGTAGTTAAAAGAAGCTTTTTATTAAAAACAACACAAACCTGAGATCGGAGTTTTGAAGCTCTGGACAGCTTCATAATGGTGAGGTGGGGTTCAAACCCTCGGCAGTCTCCTTGCAGAAGCCCCTGCTCCTCAAAACGGCTCCGCAACAACTCTGCAACAGACGTGCGCACATTTATTTTTAATATAAACCTTCTCCCAGTGAGTCATTCAAATAAATACTGAAAATAAGTACATCAAAAAATTCAGCACATTTTCACAGCAAACCAAAACAAGCACATTTAATAAACTAAAAGGAAGGATGATAACTGATATAATGATACACATGCATAAATATAGAGAACATGACGTGGATTCAAATGCACAATAACGTGACTCCATTTCTTCCGCTCAAGCATCTCGACTCTCTATTATAGATTTTTTTTACTGCTATAACAGAGCACACAAATGGAGCGGCCACAGATGGCTGAGAATGTGTGTCAGATGATGGGGGAAAAAGCTTTTAGCCAAAATATCATTTAGCTACTGAGATAAAGATAGATAAGTGAACAAAGGCGTGAACACACAGACAAGCCTGCAAGGACAAATATACAGACAAACAGTGTTTAGAGTCAGACTACAGAGGTATTTTTAGATGAGGAGCTCTACAGGGAGAGAAAGGTTAGTATATAATCAATACCAGTGGTGGAAAGTACAGACAAGATGACGAGAGGGCCTGACTTCCTGTCTTATATTTCCTTTTCTTATAGCACTTCCCATAAGGAATTTTGATTTGTAAATCTTCTGTCCCTACAGAGTAATTTTCTGCAAAAACAACAACCGGAGCCGTTCTTTATGAATGCTGCTTGTTAAACTTCCAACTTTTCTAAATGCTTCATAAGCAGGGCCCTAAAAGAAGCTTCAGTCTACGTGAAAACGTTAATGTTTCAACATAAACTTTGTTTGCGGTACTAATGTTACTACTAATGAGGAAAGCCTTACAAACTCAGATTCACAGGGGGTGGAGGGGCCATTAAAATATTCCATTCATCCCATAAAATGTAACTCTACACCTTTAACTTGTTTAATATGCAAAGATCTATGACTTTTGCATTATCCTTCCACTTGCCTGCAACTCGTCCCCCAGAGTCCTCCACACTCTCAAATTCTCCAGCTTGTTTTGATAACCACATGAGAAAAGCCCTGTTCATTAATGTCTTAACCAGGAGGTCCTGGAACAGGTCGTGGTGCTGCTGAAAATTCAATACAGCCATCCAAGCAAAGCTTTTACATACATTAACATTAGTGCAGTAAAAGCTTCCCAGCCAAAGAAACATCAGCATTTCCTTTGAACCTTAATTGTCACTTTCTCTCCTCTGTCTGCGTTTCTGTTTCGTCCGGAGGAGCACAGGAGACGTACACGACGAAGCAGAGAGCAGAGAAAAGAGCGAAACACCAGCAAGGACGTAACATCATCCAAACAGCATCACAACACAGCGATTCTGCGATACGTGGCACGCTGCTTTGACAGATCATGGCATCCATGCAACCAAAAGATAAAAAAACCTGCATAAAAGGTGTGAAATATGAATTTATTCCCTGCATTTTGGTCTCAGCGTGCATCAATACCATTTAATTTCAATGCAAGTGTTACCAGCTCTCCAGTTAGCATTCCCCACTGTCCGCCATTTAGTATTACCTGGTACTGTTCTCTGCTTCAAACAGCTTCAAGTTTCACTAAGAAGATTGATATCTGGTGCCAGCTTACTGATAATTGTATCATAACAGGATGTGATACACTATATACTCACATCAGCATTTCATCCCACTTCTTTTAAGTTAGATAACCTTGTCCCAAATCACTGGTTCTGGAAAGTTAGCCCCAGCTAATTACAGCCATGCCCAAAACCCATCGCTGTCTTATTTAGTGTTTTTGAGACTTAGATAAAATAAAACCCCCCTCAAACTCTCAGATCAAAAGTAATAATATGTAGAAACTTTGCCTTTGTAGCTCTGTATAAAACAAAACGGCTTCTGTATTGCTGAATTACATCAAACCCTGACACTCAATTTTTTCTGGGATTTGCCTTTGCTTGGCCAATGTAGCACATTTTTGGCTCTCAGCAGCAAATCTCAGCATGAGCAGCTACAAATCCCACAAAAACAGTAATGCTGCCCAAACACTATATGTTCACATTAATATAGAACATCTCACAGAGGTAGAAACAATCGAAAAACCTTAAGTATCATACACACATTAATTACAGCATACTTCCAATTTAACTGTTAAGGGTGAAAATGGAAAGTATTAAGTGAAGGTCACCTCATTTACTGTGTATTATACGTGTGTGTGTGTGTGTGTGTGTGTGTGTGTGTGTGTGTGTGTGTGTTTTAGTGGTGCAAGAGCATTGGAGTGGGAATCCTCTTAGAAATGGCTTAATGTTGTTGCCGGAGGCACAACACAAAAACAAACATGCAAAAGATTCTGAAGGCACCCACACACGTGGATTTAGGCACAAGAAGAGAAATGTAGGAACAGAAATGTTCACACACACACACACACACACACAACAGAAAAGGAAAAACACCAAAAATTCCATTTTATTTAATCAGATTGACTAAATTACAGATGAGGACGTGTTCACACTGAAAAACAAATCAAAATGTGGACGTCTCTGCACTACACAGAGTATGACTTTAATCATTTCTACACGTTTGTACGACGTATAACTTTGACCCGGAGGTTCTTACCAAACTGGCTGCCATTTATTTTTAGAATTCCGCTATTCTCGTTTTACCAGGTCCTCTGTTGTCTCCGAGACAAACGTCAGGCTTAGACTTTCCATGACTTCTGAATGAGAGACTTATGACTTAAAACATCTTAAAGATCTTAAACATCTCATTCTCTTGCAGTTGTCTAATCATTGATACCCATAAGAAAGGCTCCACCACAGCAAGCATCCACCTGCATTAAGGTGTTTTAAGCTTCGTAGTGTCTCGAGAAGGAAAAACCCTCCAACTGTGCATACTTTTAATTGATCTCATATGTAGAAACGTAAGCAGACACTATTAGCTACTAGCAGCTCATTCCAACTTCAGACACCCCTCCAGAGTGCACACCAAGTACAATATCACATTAGCATTGGATTTCACCCTCTACTAAAGCGTGAAAAGCAAGTAGAACAAAAATGTCACTCAATGCTTTCAAACCTAAACACCAAAGAGACAGAGAGAGGAAGGATGACCACAAGAGCAAGAAGCTAAATGTTTGCCACTGACCTGCCAAGCTGTCCAGTGTGTGTCTGTGTTGTCCGGAGGCCAGTCCGACAAACACCACCTCCTTCCTGAAATGACTTATCCCTGAGAAGGGCAAGACCAGATCCCTCCCACCCAGCAACTCAGCCAGTGACGGCTCAACCTGAGCCAGCACCGCTGCCGCCCTATAAGGAAATATACACATGAATATGCACAACACACAAACACGCACACACATTCATGACTTAATCCCCTCTCTCGCTCCCTTCCTGTCATATTACATAATGGGAGAATCTAGTGATTACTAATAACACCATCTTCTTCTTGATGGGATTAAGCATCACTTCATCACATAACGCAGCTCCGATGTCCCTGAGTGTCACGGAGTTAGCTCACAAAAACACAGACTGCCTTTATATTTCCATCAGCCTCTAAAGCTATGCGAGAACAGCAATTTCAAACTCAAATCTTTATTTTTCTACCGACTTTCAATTTACTTCAGTTATATATGATACGATATGTGCAGTGGCAGAATTTGAACTCATTTAGTATTTTAGCCTTTAGGATGTATGTGGGACAGATATGTGCTGACAGAGTAAAAAATAACTGAAAATGCTTAAAATGATTAAAAGAACGTTTAAGATGAAAATGATGTAATGAAATCCAATCCAGGGGCGTGTATTCACTTTAACTGACACATAAAATAGGTGATTTTTATCTAAGCTGACTAAGACAAGGCTTACTCTAAAACATCCAAACCACTCGTAAAAATGTACAGCCTGACCGTCGTGGAAGTGCTGAGAGGAAAAGATAAGACACAAGCCGTACCTAATGTGACACGTTGGTAATTAGTCACTGCTGACACTGCATCCATATATTTACTTCTGCAACAGGATTTTGCCGAGCTATCAGAGCTATCTGATGTTGTGATAATGTGCAGCTTTAAAGAGGCTAAATGGGATTCAATGAGAACATTTGATTCTAACAGTAAACTAGTTTGAGAACACTCTGTTTGATTGAAGTTCGGCATTTTAGGATTACTGTGCATTTTATGCTCAGAGAACAATAAAGAAAATGGAAAATCCGGAACAAAAGAGATGTTGTTCTAGTCAACCTACATCCCAAGACACGACACCGGCTGTCACTGAGTACACCGCTGCTACATGCATGTGTGCATGTTTGGGGGGAAAAAAAAGCTGCTGAGGATTCTCCGCATGGAGGAGGAGGAGCGACCCAACACAGTAATCTGGGGGATACAATGATCTCAGTGAGGGGCTGAAATTTGTTTTGGTAAAACAGTTTTTTTTGCATAGCTTTGGCCATTTTATTTGCCACCCCTCTCTGAGCCTGGGTCTGCTGGAGGTTCCTTCCTATTAAAAGGAAGTTTTTCCTTCCCACTGTCACCTAGTGCTTGCTCATAGAGGGTTGTGCAATACTGAAGGGTTTCTTTCTGATATTTTAGGGATTTTACCTTACAATATAAAGCACCATGAGGTGACTATGGTTGTAATTTGGCACTAAGTTTACCTGAGTTGAACTGAATTGAATCTGAGTCTTCTTAGGTACAATAATGAGCCTCGGCCCAGCCCTGTAATGTAGGATCCAATGTGTGTTATTTAAAAAAAAAAAAAAAAGCTCTGAAGGAATGAATCAAAGAGCTGCAAGAATGTGTGTGTGTGTGAATGTGGCTCGCAGTGCTGGAGTGATCAATAAGACCAGAAAAGTGGAATATAAAAAGCAACCCACAACGCTGTGAGCACTTAGATGATCATTTTCAGGCTCACAGAAGAAGCTCTGCTGTAACTAATAACATTAACAATAGCCGTCTTTTTACTGTTACTACTCAAGGCCATTTTTAATGCTACGAGTAACAACTGAGTTCAAAATGGCTACTGTAAAAAAGCATTTTGTTGTGGGATCAACAGAAGACTTTTGTGATAGAAGTCATTTTATTTATGTCGCAGTAAGAAAAGGATGGGTATCTAAATGATAATTAACTTCTTCAGCTTGAGGGTGACTCTTATTCAGAGCAAAGTTTACTTCCTGATGTAACTACTAAAACGTCATTTATTGCTGTCATGAACAATACCATGTCTGCTTTTTAATGTTATTGTGCTATAGCATGACCAAAATATGACATGCACTTACATTCTACAATGTAGTTATAGTTAGTTAAAGAAGCAAAGGTAATTGCAGACAATTTGGGTGTCAAATTATTCATATGAACTTCTGTGTGTGTGATGTGATGTGGATGTCAGCATGTGCACCAACTCACAGGTCTACTTGCTCCTGATTGGCAAGATGAGTGACTAAAAGCGTGATGTGAAGAGTTGGGACAGGGATCATAGCTTTGGCCAGTCGGGGGTCCTGCTGGAGCACGGCCTCTTGGACCTCACTCACAGCTGAACTTATCTGTCAGTGGACAGAGAGCAGAAGTCAGTTGAAAGCCACGTCCTTAAACTGTGATTTGTGAGACACAATGTGCATAAACTCCACCTGCTCCAGCTTCTTACCTGAGTGTTAGTAATGGGGATGGAGACAAAGTAATTGGGTCGCTGGCTCTCTTTCTTTTTCTTCTTCTTGTCCCCATCGTCCTCACTGTCCACTCTGCCCTCGATGTCTCCTCGCTTTCTCTTTCTCTTTCTCTTAGTTGACTCTTGGCTGGGGACTACGAACAACAGCAAAATGAAAGTTACAATTAAAAATATCAATTGAAAGGTCCCAAATCGTGAAAACACATCCTATTTTATTATGTAGTTCTAATAGAGTTGGAGGTGTAAAATATAAGCTATGAAAATATGAAGTTGCTTCTGATTCCGTTCCTCTAGCACCAACACCCACACATAAAAACTGGACATCATGCTAAGGATTTGCATGAAAATAAACATAATACAGGATCACGACAGTGAAAACAGACCACTTATAAGACATAAGGTGCCCGCTTGACTTGTCATCAAGGCTTCTTAATAGTGGGGGAAAATGCTGCTAATTCAAGTAATTATAAAACATTAGGAACATACATAGTGCTTTCCATGTTGTTGGGCTGGCCAAAGCAAATGGAAGCTCTGACAATAAGTTTTCAGAAGTATCAGAAGACTTCAGCGTTTTCTTCATCAGTTTCTTCCTCTCCCTCCTCAACTTCCTTCTAGTCTTCTTCTCATTTGATCCTGAAGGAGCTGTCAAAAAACAAACAAACAAGTTTAGCATACTGTATCTACATGAACTGAATATACAAATGAAAATAAAAGAATAGACATGCAGTCACAGGCATGGAGTGTCACCCACAGACTCGACACGGCTCATGAAATAGTGTGCTAGACACAGCACCAGAACCCAAAATTATGATTCTCAGACTTTCAGATTTTGGGTATCATTCAAGACGTATTGGTACTGAGTACTAAGTTTCTGGCACCGTAACATTTTTACAGTGTGCTTAAGTTGCTTAAGTGCAGAATGCCGGCATAGAAGATCGTGTTCTTCTAACGTTAAATTATTGCTACTGTACGAGTCGTCATCTAAATTGCATCTGGACTTTGACTCAGGCAGAACCGCATTATAAAACGTGTTAAGCCATAAGCTTAAGAGTTTCTGGCAAAAACTTAAAGTTATGTTTGGTCACCTCATAAAATTTTAAAAAGCAGTTATGAAACCTTTTTCATTTAAATTCAATCATGCAAGGACACGTGGCAGTCGTGTTTACTACTCTATTGTTTTCCACGCACACATTTGATAAATATTGCTTTGCTAAATAAAACACAATTTCAAATTATGTGGTACCAGGAAGCCAACAAAAAAGTGAATCTATTCCCCAATTAAACCAAAGATTAGTCAGTATTGTATGACAGTTTCAGCCATTTAACTTACTGGACACCGAGGCAGCTTCAGGATCTGCAGGACTTTCCTGGACCTCCATGCCGACTGCCCCTGTCTGGGCTGAAGTCATCACCATCTCTCTCAGGTCCTTGTGCTCTTCTCCGACCTCCTTTCCTGCCAGATTTTCATCACCCTCATCATCCTCATCTGATGCAACTGAAGTTGTGTCTCTTCCGTAGGAGATGCTGGCTGGCTGCATATCACACACGGTGAGCAGATGATGATAGGACGGTGCTGTCACCTAAAACACAGAGGCCATGTATCATTTCCAGGTTACACTTTCTGCAGCCAGCTTGATTCTTCTCTTCATTACCTGAAATCTGAACCGCTGTGCAGGCGGCTTGAGGCGAAGAGCTCTGGCTTGTTGGGAATAACTGACAGATACTGAATGCTGACTCCTAAGCAGCACTTCATTAACAGCACATATCCTTTGTGAACGCTTAGACCCGAGGCTCAATATCACACGGCTGAAGATCATAACACACAAGTCTGTTCAATTTTAGATATAAACTTTTAGATTTTTAAACAGAGAAATGTGTGAAGTAGGCATCACAGAGAACAACATTGCAACTACCACAAAAAAAAAAAACAAACCCACAAGTCTGCAGCTTCTTATGAAACTCAAAAGACTGACTTTACCTCCATTTACAACACCTGTTGAAATATATCAGAGCCATGCTGCAGAACATCTGCTGAGCTATACAACTGTTAGCTAACTCTCTCTAACGGAGCTGTGCTACTGTTTATCAAACTAAACGAAATACGCGCACATTTTTCTTACTTTTTTTATATCGAGCTGGCGCAAAAAGCACGCAGGTGGTAGTGTTTGTATCAAAACTGGTAAGGTAAATATCACAAAATAATATTCATGCCAACGCGCTAACTAGCAGGACCTACCGGAAGCATTCATTTGTAAACAATATCAAACTTCCGGTCTAGAAAAATAAAATAAAATAAACATTTTCAAAATAAAAGTACAAGTTATATGTCCTCTCCATTTAGGAAAACAAAGACACTAAAGACACAATCATATTCATCCAGCTTAGTTTATCTTCATATTTACTATTTCTTTCCACCGTAAATTTCCCTTTCACGAATGCCTCTCTGCAGAAGCTCTACGCCCCAGGGGGCCTCAAAACACAGTTTAAGTACCACAGAGCTAATCTAAAGAATTAATAACACGTCATTTATGTGACATTAATTTGGCGTTGCTAGCAAATCAAAGGACCGGATTAAACGTAATTATTCCGTCAATTACTAGAATACAGCGCAGTTTATGTTAGTTCATTTTTATTTAGATGACAAACTTTACACCAGCCAAAAAAAAAAAAAAAAAAAAAAGTTTGTCTCACACAATTTTTCATTTTCTATGAATATAATGTATACATCTATAAAGTGGCTTATCATTGAATATGTGGTCTTTGCACTCTTTAGTCTTTCTTAGTGAATAAAAGTCAAGAATATAGAAAATAACAGCAGAAATATTAGCTGAACTAGGTTAAATTATACTATAAATACACTGGTGTTTTGAACTGTTCAGGACCCCTCAATTTTTTCTTTTTTTTTTTTAAAAAAGGAAAAAAGAAAAAGAAGACAGATGTTTTTTTAACATTTTTATTCACAATTTTAAACATTGGCTTGATTTTTTTTTTCTGAAAGATGAAAATAACTTGCAGATTTACATAGCAACCGTGAAACTAATCACAATATATTTGACTTTGATATAAATATATTTATTATTTATCTTAATGATCAAAGGACTTACGATGTCACTGTGTACATATAGCTGTAACTGTCACTTTTGGGGTTTTTTTTAGAGATAAACAGCAGTTGGTACAGTTGAAAGTAGTTTTATGGCTATCTACACCCATATACTGTGTCTCTGACCTCTTCTTTGACACTTCATGATCACACCTGTTGACTCAGCAACTACCCTTACAGCTGAAATATCTTAAAGTACTGAAATAAAGGTCACAAAGACAATTCTGTGCTGCCCTTTTGTTTCACAATGCACAAAATAATTATTTTGCATGATCAAAACCATAAAATCCTCAATTCCTATGCAAATGGTCAGAGCAATCTGGACTACTCAAGTGATACAGTGCAAAAAAAGTGGATTACAAAAGAGTAATGAATGGGACATATTTACAGTTTCTTTGACTTGTGATATCTGACTTTACACTATGAAAATTTTTTTAAAAAGGTTTGAACTCTCATTAGTGGAATACTAATAATACCACCATAATTACTAGCAGCCACATTCTGTGTCTTTCCACTTGTATCTTTAATTGTCTGGATATCTGCGTACTGCAGTAATGCCTTTCGAATTTCAGAAATGGCATCGTTATTTTGTTGACACTGCAACAATCCATGCACTGTCTCATGGTAGAACACATGGAAAGGTAACACAACATTAGAAACGCCATCCCTTGTTTTCATGAAATTTACATGCTTGGGTTCATGTGCGTGATGCATCAAAACCAGAATGACAGGCTGAGAACCTACAGAGAACAAACAAGAGGAGACGGATTACGAGAACATAACAGTGGAAAAGTATTAAAAGAAAAAAAATTTAATGGCCACAGATTTTCTTATACTATAGAAACATTAGACAAAATTCATGCTATTCCTGATGCTTTTAAAAGCTCATCATTATTATGAGTTACTTTCAGGTCGTATTCTCAAACCCAAAAATGTCTCATAAAACACAACTGCAATTTTTTGAATGGATGAGTAATTTAATTCTTTCCCTTACCTTTGACTTGCGTCATGGCTGCGTCAATATCTGTCCCCATACGTGAAACAATGGGACAGAAGACAATAATGGCCTGGCAATCCTGATTGCTGTCTTCCTGTTCGATCAAATTCAAATCTGGCTCCTCACTTAAAGCCTTTACTTTTTCCAGTATCTGTTGATGGGCATTAAAGGTTTTTCCACTTATCACCATCTTGTACTTCAGTGTGGCTATAGAAATAATACAAAAAATTACAAATTAAGAGCAAGTTAAATTCACAGGAGAATCAACTTAAACTTCCTGGAATACAGTGATTCATGATAAATGAAATAAAAGACTTTGCTTCAATGAGTGAAATCAATTTATTAATATAGCACAAAAAAAATTTCCAAAACATTACTAGAATGATTAACAGAGCTGTCTGAGTCTTTTAAATATAAAGCCTTGAGTTGAACAGATTTTAAACATAGTGTTTTAGATCATCTAAATGCAAATATAAAAATGTTAAGCATTCTCGAAAACAATATATGTGCACAGGTAACTATACACTTTACAATATGCAGCTGAAATTTTAGGGTTTATTTTTCAATACAACTTTTTAGAGTGGAACAAAATATCATTTGATACACTGTACTGCCAAAGGTATTTGCTTGTCTGCTTTTACACACATATGAACTTAAGTGGCATACCATTCTTAATCTATATGGTTTAATATGATGCCAGCCCATTGTTTTCAGCTATAACAGTTTCTAACTCTTCTCGGAAGGCTTTCCACAACGTTTAGGAGTGTTTGTGGGAGTTTTTGAACATTCTTCCAGAAGCACATTTGTGAGGTCAGACTGATGTTGACGAGAGGCCCTGGCTCGCAATCTCTGCTTTAATTCAACCGAATGTTGTCCTGTTAGGTTGAGGTCAGGACTCTGTCCAGGCCAGTCAATTTCAGTCATGTTCCTTCTATGTTGGAATAGAAAGGGGGCGTCCCCAAACTGTTCCCACAAAGTTGGGAGAATGAAATATTTCAAAATGTCTTGGTTTGCTAAAGCATTAAGGGGCCGAGCCCAACTCCTGAAAAACCATGCCCCATGATCCAAGCTATGATCCCCCTTCCACCAAACTTTGCACTTGGCACAATGCTGTCAGACAAGTACTGTTTTCCTGGCAATTGCCAAACCCAGACTCAACAATCAGATTGCCAGACAAAGACGTGTGATTCGTCACTCGAGAGAACACGTCTCAAATGCTTCAGTAATGTCGTGTTTTACACCACTGCATCTAACACCTTGGACTTATTGAAATAAAGCTTGGATCTAGCATCTTGGCTATGGAAAACCATACCATGACTCTACGCATTATGTGCCTCCGCTAAATCCGCTCTGTGATTTTACGTGGCCTACCACTTGGTGGCTGAGTTGCTGTCATTCCCAATCATTTTCAGTCACTGAGAGTTGATTGTGAAATATTTAGCAGCAGGAAAATTTTACAACTGCACTTGTCAGACATCTGGTGTTTATTTCACGACACCATGCTGGAATTCGCAGAGCTCCTGAGAGTAAACTATTCTTTCAGAATTGTCTGTAGAAGCAGTCTGCATGGCTAGGTGCTTGATTTTATACACCTGTGACCATGGAAGTGATTAGAACACCTGAATTCAATCATCTGGATGGGTGATTACCTCTGGCAATATAGTGTGTATAACAGTGTATTAAGTTAGATTTCTGAGTTTTTTTTTAACATATAATAAGTGAATATTGAATATTGCCTGGAGTTGGAAACCTTAAAACCTGGTCAATAATACAACCTTACATTTTAACAGTGAAGAGCTAAATTTACCTTGTCTTTTCTGTGGATGGTCACGCTTGAAAGAAGGAGAGCGTGAGAACAGATTTGCACTACTGGTACTTGTATCTAACAAATATTGATGTAAAACAGCTATGTAGCTATGTATGGCTATTTAACAATAGCCATACATAGCTCCATATGCATGTGTCTGTGTGTCACTAGACTGTAAGTAAAAGAAGGTGAAATTTACCTTGTTGTATTTCTGGAAGGTCACTAGTTTGGCTATTCTCACTACTTGACGAAGAACCTGTTGAGTACAAGGGCATAACACATTTACAAGAAATAAAAAATAAAACTTATGAATGTATGTAAAAATCTTACTTAAGTAATAATTTACCATATTGTCATATACTATA
>NW_005187414.1:6382777-6384365 GCF_000239375.1 Pundamilia nyererei
ATTATTATTAGTTTGCGGCATAAGGTAGTCCAGGTGTTTCTGACACCTATACTCAATTGTTGCAACAAGGGGCCTACTTACTGTAACTATATATACATATATGAATTAGGGGTGGGAATTTAACACGTTAATTGCGATTAATTAATTTGAAAAAATAAATAAATAAATAATAACGTGTTAAAAAATTTACGCATTTAATGCACTTTGCATTCCAAGCAAAGGGGAACTTTTGTCAGTGCACGATTTCCTAGTATACCGATTATACTACACAGCTAGAAAAATGGAAGAATCGGAAGAAAGTGCTTTGCTAGGACTGATCGGAGGAAAATTTCATTTCAAAAGACTACACGACGGAAGCCTTGATAAAATCTTGGTTTTGTGCAAACTGTGCAAAACGTTTGCATACCACCGAAGCACTTCAACCTTATGGTACCATCTAAATGCAAAACATGTTGCAGCGAGCACAGAAACTGTGGGAGCTGTTAGCCCAAGCCAACAAAAGGTGTCGGCAGCCCAAACTTGATGAAATGACTGGTTTTAGGACCAAAATTAGTGAGTCAACAGACAAACTTACAAAATCTCTCAGAGAATGGATTGCTGTAGATCACCATTACTGGTACAAGATAGGGGGTTAGAAAATGTGCTATTTAGAGTCAGGTGATCCAACTTTCCAAATGCCATGCAGAAAAACTATATCATGTAAAATTCAACAGCTTTATGACATTGAAAAGCAAGAAAATAATATTAAATTCGATTAATGGAGATTCATTAATTACAAAACCTCTAGTTAATTAGTAGGGGTGCAACGATACACAAAATTCATGGTTCGGTTCGGTTCGATACTTTGGTGTCACGGTTCGATATTTTTTCGATACACAAAAAATGTTCATGCCTTTTTAATTTGTCGTTTATTAAAATTATAAATATATATTTTAACTCAAAAGTACAGTTTTTAAATTTAATGTTGCTGAAACAACAAAGTAATAAAAAAATAAATCTATCTGATCGCCAAATCACTCATCTTTGGAAAAGAGAGTTTATTACAGAGAAATGGCTGCGTTCGACTACTCCGCCTAGGCTGCACTGTCTAGCGCAGATCCACTGAGCGCTCAACACAGACAGCATCGTCAGAAGGAAAGTTGATAAAATAAATTTAAAATTTTGTATTGTTCGATACATATGCGTACCGAACCGAAAGCACTGTATCGAACGGTTCAATATCGATATGAGTATTGTTGCACCCCTACTATTTTGGTTTTCATGTGACGTATGACCCTGAAGGTAAGCGCGTCATGGACAAAAGTAAAACAGTATGTCGGATGTGCCACACAATGCTCAATTACATTGGTGGGAACTACTGCGTTAGCGCAGTTAGCTCGTTAACGTGTTGGCCGTCCAGCCCCACGCACGGGGTGATCTGCGGTAGCTCGTTAACGGAGATTTGCCGTGTTGTGGCGTTAACGTCATTTCAACGAGATTAACGCTGACAGCACTAGTGGGAACACAACGAATATGACTGCACATTTGACATCATCCTAGTGCAAAGACAAGTGGAAGCAGACAAAAACAACAAGCACGCATGCTACAA
>NW_005187414.1:6396129-6397006 GCF_000239375.1 Pundamilia nyererei
TAAACCTTCATGTAAAACAGCATTAAAATGTAACAATAGCCTGTGTTAAATTTTACTGGAGTGCAAAGAAAAACAAGGTGAGATTTACCTTGTTGCATTTGTGGAGGGTCACTGGTTTGGCTATTGTGGCGCTTCACTGGACCACTTGACAAATAACCTGTTGAGTACATTGGCAATAACGCATTTACAAGAAATTAAAAAAAAATCTTATGAATGTATGTAAAAATCTTAACTGTACTCTAGTTCTAATTTACCATATAGTCATATACCATAGTTATATACTATATGTAAGGGGTTTCTGAGAATATATCTTGTGAACGGCAACATAGTAGAATTTTGACAGACTTTACCTGTTCCATGTGTTTGTGATTCATGTACAAAATGTAACACTTTTTGTACACAGACTGCTCTGAGCATGGCATGGGCAGAATGACATGTTAATTGAGACTCTGTTATTTAAATTCTATGGATTCATGTAAAAATAGATGTAAAAGCAAAGAAGGTTGAGCCGTGGTCAGATATTATGTCTATTCAATACCAAAGACATGGCTTATAAATATTCAGCATAAATGGACTGGATCAGATAGAAAACTGGAATAAAAACCTTTGTCCTGGTTCTGCAATGGTTGAGATTTCCTGAGGTCCTCCAGTAGATTGATATGTGCATCAAGGAAATCTTGCACTTTATTCATTTGGATCTTCATTTCCTTCAACATTTTCAGGTAGTCGACCAAAACTCCATTTTCGGTTAAGGCAGCTGGATGAAAAGTTTAAGGTTATGTATAAGAATATGCATGTGATATTTTAAAACTTCCCCAAAACGTCCTAAATCCATCCATCTATTTTCTTCCATCCATCCATCCATCCATCCATCCAT
>NW_005187414.1:6398748-6400830 GCF_000239375.1 Pundamilia nyererei
GAAACCCTGGCACATTGTGACCCACACCCGTTTTCACACCTTGACTCATGTGATTAGGTAGAGGATCATCAGGGGGTCCTTTGTCCCTCTTTGGGGGAAACTCCCACTGGGTTTAAATCTGGGACTATCCGCCATTTGACTCTTAGAACTGAAGAAGCTTCTCGGATGAGAGGTGAAACGTTTTCAAGCAACTTAAAGAAGTCCAGACGCTTTTCTTTCCAAGCTCCTTAGACTAGTCTCCTGATTATACATTATAAAAGTTATTATTGTTCGTTGTTGTGATTTGGCGCTGTATAAATAAAACTGAGTTGAATTAGAATTATACTTCAATTTATGGCTTTGTTAGCTTTTTTCTTGTTAGTTTGCAGCATAATGGAGGAACAATCGAGCCTACTTACTGTAATATATTTATGCCTATTTACATCTTATTTACTCTGACAGTAAATATTCTCAAAAAACTGCCATTTACCTTCCAGTTTATTGGCTGCCACTTCATCCTTGCGTCTTATTTCCTTAAGCAAAATATCCATGATTTCACCTGCAGAAAAGAAGAAAAAATCAGAGAAAACGGAGGTTGGACATTTCTCATACTGTATAGTTCCTGTTTCTGTTCTCCTGTTGGATTGACATAACATCTGAACAATGTGGAAACAGACCTGCTCTACAAGCTGGGCCTGCAGGAGCAAAAGAGAAGATGCTGGGATGAAAAAAAACCCAAACAACAAATACTTTTAGCTGTAGATATTGTTGATCGTGTTGTCAGTCTAGCCAAGCTGATCACAAAACGCCCATCATTTCAGAATTAACCCACAAGGTTTAGTGCTCATGGGAATTTGTGAAGTCAGACGTTGATGTTGACGAGAAGGCCTGATTCCCAGTCTCCACTCTAATTAATCCCAAAGTTGTTGTGTCAGGTTGAGGTCAGAACTCTGTGCAGACCAGTCAAGTTCTTCCACACCAAAGTGGCTAATTGATGACTTTATGGACTTTGCTTGGTGCATTGGTGTGCAGTCATGTTGGAGCAGCAAGGGCCCATTATTGACTAAAAAAATGGATGCCTGTTAATCTGTCCATTACATTGAGAGAATGACATGTCAACTGAGACTTCATGTCTCTGTTATTTCCATTCTGTGGATTCATGTAAAAGTAGATGTAAAAGCAAACAAGCCTGAGCTGTGGTCAGATATTGTGTCTATTCAATATCAAAGACATGGCGTATGCATATTCAGCATAAATGGACTGGATCAGATAAAAAGCTTTACCTACATTAAGTTGAAGTTTGCTACCCTCTGTAAAAGCTTTGAATCTGCACTCATGAAATTAAGACACGTTAATATTAGGCTTAAATAAACTGGATTAAAAACCTTTGTCCTGGTCCTGCGATGGTTGAGATTTCCTGAAGTCCTCCAGTAGATTGATATGCGGATCAAGGAAATCTTTATTCATTTGGGTCTTCATTTCCTTTAACATTTTCAGGTAGTCGACCAAAACTCCATTTTCGGTTAAGGCAGCTGGATGGAAAGTTTAAGGTTATGTATAAGAATCTGCATGTGATATTTTAAAACTTCCCCAAAACATCCTAAATCCATCCATCCATCCATTCGCTTCCGCCTATCCAAATCAAATGCAAGAGCCAACAATGTTAGCAGGCTGTACCCCTGAGAGATTCATGTGGGATGAAGCCCTTGAATTCCTCTATGAGCACACCAATTGGTTTCTGAAACAAAGAAAAACAAATAAAAGTGTTTATTGTCCAGATCTGACTTTCTATATGGGTTACACACGTCCAGCTGAATCTCTCTCCTCTCAGTTATACACAGCTTGCTTGCTTACCTGCTTGATTATATCAAAGATATCCCTTATCCGTTTGACATTTTCAACTCCAGGGAACACCAAACCCAGGTCTTGTAAAGTCAGTAACTGGAGATCTGAGTCAGCTCTCAAACCTTCCTCTGAAAGATCAGATCTGTTATTGATCAAGTAGTCTCCTGATTGTCTGTGAAGGTTCTCAGTCCTCCAGGTCATCGTAGTCTAAGGAGCTTGGAAAGAAAAGCGTCTGGACTTCTTTAAGTTGCTTGAAGA
>NW_005187414.1:6401536-6402680 GCF_000239375.1 Pundamilia nyererei
TTCTCTGCCACTTACGTTCCAGTAAAGAGGCGGCTGCTTGGTCCCTGCTTCTTATTTCCTTAAGCAAACCATCCATGATTTCACCTGCAGAAAAGAAGAAAAAGTCAGAGAAAACGGATGTTGGACATTTCTCATACTGTATAGTTCCTGTTTCTGTTCTCCTGTTGGATCGACATGACATCTGAACAACGTGGAAACAGACCTGTTGTGCAAATGGGGTCTTCGGGAGCAAAAGAGACGCTGGGATGAAAAACCCCCCAAATACTTTCAGATATATTGATCTATCGTCAGTCTAGCCTAGCTTGATCAAAAACCGTTTACAGTCAAAGGAAAGTGAAAGTAGACTGACTGAAGTGGTTGGTCATGCTATGACGTCGCAGGGCTTTAAGCAACCATTGGTTCATGAGCAGCCCCGCCCACTATGACTGCTAAAAAAAAGTCTGGGTCCTAAAATATCCAAAGTCATGCACTGTGTGTTAAACGTACACATAATTTTTACATAAAGTACATTTCACATTTCACATTTTGGCAAAACGAACAAGAACAACAGCATGTCACAATGTAATCCTGTAATGTGTCTCATCTGTAAAACTTTAAAAGTCTATAACAGTTAAGTAAGGACTTCATTGTTTCACTCGAGTCCCACAGCATCAGTCTTCAAGTTTGTGTTACAGAGCCAGATTGAAAGAGCTCAGCATGCAAACACTTAAAACACCAGCAGGGTGCAGCAGTGCACAGTTTTTCTTTGCCAGTGCAACCTGTACAAAGTGCACACACTGCCATACATCTCAGTGCAGGCTTGCACAGTAAAAAGACTTCCCTCCAAATATGCTGCCGGTAAAAAGACTCCAAAAGAACACTAAAGGGCGTAATTTGAAAAGGAACAGGGACAAAACCAAGAAATGATTTCCTTTGTTTCATGTGCTGTCAGGATATTTAAAGGTGAGGAACCATTAGTATTAACACATTTAATCTCAAATAATTTTCCCCTGCAAAATAAGTGCATGCATTTTACTCCTTAGACATCCCCTACACACAATATGTTTAATTTTGTTAATGTAATATGCGGTTAAAACAGCAACAATTGTTGCCAGTGTGATCAGGGGCGGAGCGTGGGGGTGGCTTACTGGGCTTAAGCCCGGGT
>NW_005187414.1:6404491-6420592 GCF_000239375.1 Pundamilia nyererei
CCCCCCCCCCAAAAAAAAAAAAAATCCCACATGCATACTACCCTTTTGGGCTAAGCCCCGGGTGTTTCAAATGTCTGGCTCCGCCTCTGAGTGTGATTAAATGGGTTAACACAATACTTGAACTTTGAGCATATGTACAGGACGTTCTTGCAGCCTCTCACAGTACAGCACTGACTGTGTTCTCTCCGTTCATTAAGCTTTCTGCTATTTAATAGTAGCTTCAGCAGCAATATTTCTTTTAATTGTTTTTAAATATTCTAAAAAGCTGAAAATGGCAACTTTTCCTTTATTTTTATTAGTACGTCTTCTTGTCCACTAGATTCAAATAAACCTCAATAAAAATTGTTCTGCACATGTAGCATGTGTGTGCTCACTCTGTCCTCAGAGCCAGTTTCACCAACAGCTCAGTCAAATTCATGCTTCACTCTCTGTATGTCTGCAGAGAGCCGAGAGATAAAGAGAAGCTATCTTGAAGTCAGAAGCAGCGGCATGTTTGTCTTTGTGTCTATATAACTGTTTGAGTTTTTCTTGGAGGCCTTTTGGCAGTCGCTGACAGAAGGTGGAGTGCTTTTTTTTCTCTCTCCTGTCTCAGACTTTACTGCAGGGGGGAGACAGCTCCTGGTGGCTCTGCTTAGCTTCCTTCATGTATGCTGTTGGAATGAAACAGTGTTGTGTGAATCTGACTGCGTAACATAGCAGTCTCTATGCAATGACATTCAAAGCGTGTCTGAGAATGTGAAAACGTCTGGCTGCTCCTTCTACGACGGCTCAGTGTTTAGCTTTTTGATTGTGGCTTTCAAGCTTCTTCGGTGGTCCCTTTGAAGAGAAAGCAAACAGTAATACTAACAGCAGGGTTTGAGCTTTAGTTTCAGTAAACAGCAGAAGTTGTTTTGATATTTCACTCTTTCTGGTTTTAATTAAACTCTAAGCAAATACGCCGAGCTGCTTCAGTGACCGTTACTTTATCTGAGGGGGAAGCAGTGACAAGCTTTGGCCAGAAGATGGTAATCAGGCATCATGGATCTATCGATTCAGCAAATGCAGGAGCGTTAATGGATAAGTTTAAGAGCACATTTGGACTCTAGCCTAACTTTTCAATGATGCCAAGTCTGCAGTGCATCAGAAAATACTGAACTGGAGCCAACGCTTAACCCAAACAGATGTCTCCGTCTTACTTAGCGGTCTCATTTACAGCTATCAAGATGATATCTAATATGTTTGGTTCCAAATAAGTAAGTAATGATTCATTTTGAATAAATAAAAGAGCAGTGAGTGGGAAAACATGTTTTTGACCATGTGAAAAACTACAGAGCACTTTTGACCCAAGAAGTGTATCACACAGAGGAGGAGATTATAATCAATTAATCACATGTATGTTTAAAAAAAAACCAAAAAAGTAAGGTCGATGATATCAGATTTGAACCTATGGTCAAAATTACCGCAAAGTGCAAGACCACAAAAGTGTGGATTTCTGATTTAGAGGCTGGTGCCTGCTGTCTGTACATCCTGCAGATGGCACAAGGAGATACAGTTTGTAAAACTGCGTCTTAAAAGCAAATCAAACTGACATAAACTCAGCATATTTTGCTCAAATCTCAAATTCCTCTTGAACTTAACTTCAAAAATTCTTGCAGAGCGGAGTCTGCAATCATGCGACCTGCCTTCATTTAAAGCCAATCTCAGAGAACATTCAAAGGACACCATCGAGCCAACTGAGAAACTTAAAATTATTCTACATGCAGAACTTTTAGAAAACTTTAAATGGGCTCAGAGGCAAAAAAATCTGATTTGGTCCAAGGCTATAATGCCATGTCATGTGTACCAGCATACAGCATGTATTAGACTCTCTTTTTAGACCACAGACTGTCCTGTGCTTCATCATCTGCTCTGCTGATCATGTCAGAGTACGATGACTGCTGGCAGACTCACACTTCTATGCTATGATCAGAAATAGCATTCACTTGAGTTTCGACTGAGTCATGATAGCAAGACTACCTACATTGTGAAGCCTCATGGGTGCTCTTTGGTTGCTTTATTCAGGGGCAGTGATATGAAAACACTGCTGTATTGCCTGTGCACATTACATATAATTACATATAAACTGAGTCGAGGGTTTGGGGGGATGGAGCAGTCATATATAAAAGTAATAAGTCCACTTTTCCTGATAACAGCTTAGACAACATTATGACGTGTTTGATAATGTTGCTTCAGGAATGTGAAATTGAATTAAAACAATTATAAAAACAACAACAACTGTAAATACAGGCACATAAATAAAGGATGGACACAGTTATTAAAAAAACAACTACAAGGGAGAATATATGATTTCCTGTGTGTGCATGCTGCAAAGAGCAGACGCTGACCTTTGGATTTCATAAGCAAAGAATGGATGTGGAAAGACGATGTCAAGTGGGGAGAAGAAACTCTTATGTATTTGATCCTTTGATATGAATGGCAAGCAGATAAGCACAGATGAGAGGTTGCTCTAAAACAGGGGAACAGTGATGCAACTTGTGTTCCTTCGCACCAGGAGTCTGATCTCCTCCTCTTAACACACTCAATTATCTCAGAATGAGATTTTCTCTCGACTAGAAACAAGCAACATGTAAGATTAAAAGTCAACGCTTTGTAGGCACAGATGCACACACATTCACGCACACACACACACACACACACATACACACACACACACACAAAGCGCGCACTGTCACAGACATTGCCCTGAGTTATTATGCATTCATAAATCAAAAGGTTGTGACGGGAATTAATCTAAAACGATGGTGAGCGTAAGTCACCGGATGCAAATATGACAGCTTTATTAGAAAACTAGATTGCTTGAATTTGTCTGAATTAATGTGACACTTTTTCTGATTAAATAGCACTCCCTTCCCTTCACTTACCAAGCTGGAGATGGAGGGGGGAGGCGATTAAGGCGACCACAGAGAAGCAGAGGCTGCTCATATCCACAGTGGGGTTTTTTTTTTTTTGTTGTTGTTGTTGTTTATACAACAGCAATACTTTTTAATTAAGTTTCTGAAATGAGCAGTCCAAACCATTCACTGCCTATGATCCGAACAAACTGAACAATCACATTCATAGTGAGCTCTAAATACAAATATTTAACTCATAATGATGAATATGGAAGCTGCTACTCTATGTCTGAGCTTAGATGGGCCAACTATTGGATGTAAATATTGATTAGTTGGCTGAAATTACAATTTTAAATGATTCACATGTTAGCAATTAGCAAGTATTTGCAGCAGTATGGCAGGGGTGTCAAACTCATTTTACATCATGAGCCACATGGAGCCCACTTTAATCTGAAGTGACATTTCTATAATGTGAAAACACAGGAACTTTTCTACCATCTGCTATATGTTTGACTTACTTTAGTGTAGTATAATTAGCTATGGAGGTTATCAGTAGGGAAAGTTATAAAATGTTACATTTTCCAAAGTTATCCAATGGGCCAGCTTCAAGTCTTTGCCAGGCCAATTCTGGCCCCCAGGCTTTATGTTTGACACACCTGGTCTATGCCTTTAGCCACAGACTTTCCTCCAAATATTGTGCCATCTCGCTCCACAAACCGATGACTAAAATCCCAAAAGCTTCCAAAACAGTAATCCACCAACCAGTGGGTGACATCCCCTACCATCTATAGGCCTCCAGCTAAATGGTTGTCATAGCCTAGCAGACACAGCCATCCCGCTCTCTTTTCCTGGCAGTGCTCGGCAGGTATTCCCACTCCAGCTGCAGCCTCTTCAGCACACCTGTTCTCTGTTACCTGCTGGGGATTTGAAGACCAGGCTCTTCCACCAGTCTCCGCCAGATCGTTGTACTTAGCAGCAGTAATCAGACCTGTGCTTATCGTATGCTTTGCTTAACCTCGGGTTCTCGCTTTTCACCTCCTGGTGTGTTTGGTTGCTGATTCCTGGTGAAAGAAGCAGTCGGAGCCTGGATTGGGAAAATCAGGGATATTCAATTGGGATAGCACAAGGACATGCAAAACGTAAAAGTGTGCATCTTTAAAGCAAATCCAACTTAAATAAACTCCACATTGCTGCTCAAATCTTAAATTCCTCTTGAACTTAACATCAAAACGTCTTGCCGAGCAAAGTCTGCAATCATGCGACCTGCCTTCATTTAAAGTCAATCTCAAAGAACATTCAAAGGACACTGTCAAGCCAACTGAGAAACTTAAAATTATTACATATGCACAACTTGTAGAAAAACTTTATGTGGGCTCAGAGGTTCTTGTTTTACAAAAGCAACATTTAGAACAGGCAAAAAAAATCAGAATTGTTTCAAGACTATAATGCCATGTCATGTTTAACAGCATAGAGCATCAATGAGACATACATCTCCCAGCAGATGTCTCGTTTTAGACCACAGACTGTCCTGTGCTTCATCATTTGCTCTGCTGGTCATGTCAGAGTACAATGACTGCTGACAGACTAACACTTCTGTGCTACCACCAGTAATACAGAGTGAGAATCTTGAGCTCTCATTTTCCTTCCTAGTTCTCTCCTGATTCAAACAGTTGGTGTCTTGATTGGGAAATTCCCTGAATAGAAATTCTCACCTGTAAAAACCTAACTGGCCAGGACAGCTCTCTGCCCACTTAAATAAATAAGTTCCTGCCTGAAGAATTTACATGCCTGCCTACTGTAACCCAAACAGAACACACCAGCACTGCAGGTTATGCTTACCTGTCAACACTCACCTTCACTCCCCAGGTGAAACTTGCATTCTGGATAACCCTGCCTATAAATACAACAGTTAAACCGGTAACATTTGTCTGGGTTTACTTTTAGGTCCAGACATTCTAGTCCAATATGAAAATGCTAATTTATGGCATTTTAAAAATGTTATATATACTGTATGTGCATGATAATGGCCTGGTTCTTTTCAGCTCTTCTTGACAACATGTCTCATTCAGCCATTGGCACACTTCCATACAAGCATGCTTTTCTACATTTAAGTGCTTTCGACCTAACTTTAACACTCTAATGAATTCACCAGGAACAATTCAGTTTAGTACTGTGTCTTTTCCAAGGATACTTGGCATGCTAGCAGAGACTGAATGACCAACTTTACTATCAGTGGATGACCTGCTCTTCCTCATGAGCCACACCCACCCCGACCAAATATCCGTATGCTAAATATTCACAGCTGCATCACCATTTAGATGTTTAGATCTTGTTAATGTTGATATTTTGTGTAATCTTCTGTTTAGACCCAGCTGAGATCAATGGGAATGTCCTAAGATATTTTCTTTATGTTGTTTGGAAAACATAAATCTAAACTATGATGGTAAAAATGTGAAATTTGCCCTTGGAAGATAGGAGCTCACCGAAGACATAGAAGAGGTATGAGTGCACCAGATCTGTAGAATATATTTGTTGAAAGATTTCATTCAAAATTCAGGAGATGACCCAGTCAGTCAGCTTTGTCTTCTGGGAAGCACTGAGGTCTCCATTAAAAAAGCCTCATAGTGTTACTTCAAACGGCAGTTTAAGCTATCTCTGTGAGGATTTACTGACTGCTGAGTGACAGATCAGCCAACCAAAATTTCTCCCCCTGGAGAGAAACAACAAAGATTGAAAAAAAAATGAAAGAAATAACAGCTTTAATTTACCTCATTTGCTGCATCTTTGTAAATATTAAAAAATGTTCGTTTTATTCCCTCGGGAAATTCTGATCACAATTTGGGAAATGTTAGGACTGGAATAATTAATCAGGCTTTGATTTAAAATGTACCTGATCAAAATAATTGTTGCTGCTCAGTGCTCTTATTAGCTTTTTAAAGAGAATGATGTGAAACAGTGGTGCTTGGGTATTTTCAAAGTAAAATAAAGAAGTGCTCCAGCTTTTACAAACTACTTTGACCTATATTTAACATCACAAATCAACAAAGTGTTCAGCTTCTTGTTTTACATACAGTCTCTATTGTACCTACTGCGTTTCTTAATGGTGCTTGTTGTCATTGTCGCTCTCTCTTCTGTCTTTCCTGTTGTCTTTCGCTTCCTTTTAATTAAAGAGCACTTTTCCTTCTTCTCTAAAAGACATAACCGCAAACAGAATCTGTGGATTACCTCCTCTTCTGAGTGCTGATGTATAAAATACAGCAGCGAGGCACCAGAGACGGGGAAATAAACATAAAAAAGAAGAAGATTTAAGTCAGAGGTGATGTGACATGTTTATTGAACAGACAGGTTTTGGGGGTTATGATGGAAAATAGCAAGTGACTCTGCTGATTCCACCTTTAGAGAGGAAGGATAACCAGCGTGCCGCAGGGAGAGCAAAGCAAAGTGGCAGGTAACGACAGAATGCAGATCACAGCCTGACGTGCACAACTACACTCTGGGCTACGGGTTGGAGGTTGGCACACCAGATTTTGTATTCAACACACAGCCTTGTGAAGCCAGTGGTGGGACTGTGTTAGTAGACGGGGTGGGGGGAAAGGGGACTCTCAATGTAAGGGCTAAGGAGTGCTTTGGGAGTCGAGCCAGGAGGGATGGTGCAGCAGCCCGGGTGGGATGACTAAAGCATGAAAGGAGGGTTAGGTAATTTCCTTTGGGAGGCAGGAAGGGGGGGTCTGGTACAGTGGATGGGTTAGACTGCAGTAGCACATCTGTGACAAACTGTAGTACACTGGAGCAGGTGGAAAACGACCAGGAGACCAGCAAAAATGCTACTGCGTTCCTATTTGTCTCAAATTTTCTGTGGCTTAGCTGCTGTCTTCAGATCAGTCAAGTGAACCTCAGGAGGAAAAAAAATCTTGTGCCTGCAAAAATGTTTGGAGAAATGTTGAATATTTTAGACTGTCAGCTGCACACACTTTGAAACCACACTGGAGCCACAGCAGGAGCCACATCTGTTTTTATTTGAAGAAATTAAAATCGACATTAGAGTTACAAGCCTCTTTGAGTGCTGTATTAAATGTTGGAGAGAGATGAAAAAAAAGTCTAAAAATGTGCCAAAATGAAACATTTTTCTCTCACACTGCAGGTTTAAATGGCGTGGGAGCTTCGACTGATGACTTACTCCCTTGTTGGATTCTGCTGTGCGGCTGCTTTGAGTGTGTGTTTGTGTGTGTGTGTCCATTCTTCCAGCCAAGCTTCTTAAGGAAAACGCACAAAATCGAGCTGTGGTGAGATTTGCTTTGTGCAGTCGGTGTAAGTGTTTGTGCGTTTGCACGCCCCGAGCTTCGTTTTGCCGGCGCTGGTGCAAGTAAGTGTCATGGTGTATCCACGTGCCTCATTGTGCATGTGTCTGTGTGGGTTGTTGTGCATGATAGTCATGGGAGTGCGATTCCTTTGATCACGACAGCTGCATGGAAAGGCAGATTACCTTTCATTGCTGCTGTTTGTGACAGAAAAGCGCTCTCAGGTTGACAAACCCCACCAGCAAATTTAATATCCTCCTCATTTCGCTGACGTATCCCGGGCTACGAGCAGTTGCCGAAGTTATTTGAGAATATCATGGAACAGTAAATAATGTGACAATATCTGTCGACTCAAAACGGGGAGCACGGGACTGAGGTGTGCTACTGAACAGATTGTTCCAGTTTGGCAAATTCAGCTGTGAGCAGATTAAAAATGATCCCCAAAGTATTGATACAGGTGAAGATTTTTTTGTAAGTAACTATAATTTGCTGCAAAGATTGTTACTGTCTAAAACCAAATACTTCCAAATCCTTAAAAATTAAAATGTTGAATACTACCAAAAAAAGAAGAAGAAGAAGAAGAAAAAGTCAAATAAAGAAAACAAACCACTGAGTTGCTTTTATTGCAAAGTGTTACAGTTGTGCTTGGACTGATTTGGGTCTATTTTATACAGGAATGTGTACTGTTATTTTTTCCCCCGCAAACACACATCCAGGCACACAAATGTATGTTAACTAATAATATACCCGTATTCTTTCCACCTCTCCTGTTCAGGCTAATGTTAATTCCCCCAGACTGCTCTCTGCCTGTCAATAATTAGTTTGACATTTTAAAAAATTGCCCTTTTCGTGGAAATTGACAGTCCTCTCATGCCAACCTCCAGGGCTGAAAAACGAAACCTTTTCCTTGAATTGCCACTTAAAACCAGCTCCTGAGGGGATTCAGACCCCATACATGCCCTCTCCACCACCACCACCACTGTAATAAAATGGCTAACTTTTAAAAAGGTTACACCCAAGAACAAAAACTGAAACTGCAGAGTTGTTGAGTTTTTATCTACTCATGTGATCCACCCATTTATGCTGTGGTATGGTGGTTAGCACTGTCACCTCACAGCTAGAAGTTCCTAGGTTTGATTCCACTGGCTGGCTCTGGCTTGTTTACATGGGTTCTTCTCTGCATACAAGACATATCAACTGACTGGGGTCCCATGCCAGTGGGAGGCCCCAAGGACTGTCAAACTTTAAGCTAAAGCAGCGACAATGTGCAAAGTTTTCAGTGATAGCAGGACAGATGTGACCTTCTAAAGCCTCGATTATATTCATTTGCGGACACAAACAGCCGGAAACCCAACGGCTGAGTAGTCGTTCCTGTGTTATTTCTGTGAACTCTGCTTGCAGTCCGCTGGGCCTCACGCTCACTGTCCGATTATGAAATTTGCGTGACTGGGTCCCAAGCAGACTCTAATAGACTCATGGACACGGAGAGTATAAAACCCTCATAAGTGAGACCCGATGAACTGGACTCAGTCCTGTTGCAAGTGGTGTGCACGATTCTGTTTAGCTCTTTTCATAACCAAGGGCAGTCTTTGGACCTGGAGCATGTAATTACATCTGCACAAGCCAAGGGCTGTAACCAACATTTAAAGAATAAGAAAATGTTTAAATTTGCAGTGTTTTTTGTTAGTGTCAAACTATAACATACAGTATAACATAATGGTGATTAACACTGGTTGATCCCTTGTGAAGTTTTGCCTACAATCCAAATAGACTCTAGAAATGCCATAGTGCTTCCTCCCACAGTCTAAAGAGATGTGCTAATCTATATGCAAATTTTGTAATGATTAGCCTGAAGGATAACTTGTTTTCTTACAACTATGCAGTTATTTAGTCCCAAATCCTCAAGTTCTCTTGAACAAGTGGAAATGCTTTTACGTACACTATTAAACATAGCCTTGAATTGTACGGATGATTTCACCAAAAAATGACCCCCGATCACGACCACGTTTTTCCCTCAAAGACGAGGGTTCACCTTCATCCTTCAGGGATTTCATAAAGTGTTGGACAATTCTTAACCCAGTTTTAGCAGTTTCAGCAATCTCCATATCTGCTTGATGCAGGCCGATAAATGGAGTTGAGTAACCTGTGTTTCCATGACCACAGCTGATTAAGATATAAGAAGCTGCTCGCTGTATCATTTAAGATTAAATAACCTGTTGCCAGCTGAAACATATTAATCACTGCGGTGATTATCCAGAGGAAGGCTCTTACTTATTTGCTTAGTTAAATCCAGATGGCAACTGGCCAGGCAGTGTACCTAAACACTTAAAGAAAGATGCAGTGTGTTACCTGATTAGGGCAAGATTCTGTCTTCAAGTTGCATGGCACAAAAGAAACTTAATGAGTAGTGTAACAAATTACTCTCTGTAGGGAACATCAAGTAACATAATGCATTAATTTTCTGTAATTTCAGAGTAATATGTGATATGTTTCCATCCAGTTTGGGGAAAGAGGGGAGAAAAACAGCTAAACTGGAGGCTTTAAAACTGGACCATAAACCAGATAAACCAGTGACTTCAAAGTTGCTATGTTTCAAGGTTTTTTCTGTCCTAATCACCATCATCATTAAAATGAATTTAGGCAATGTTACAAAATATCTGCCCAAATAAGTGCCTGAGTGGCAAAACTTACATCAACCAGTAATTTTTATTTATACACAGTACAATATATAATTTGTACTATAAATAGAGGAAGAAGCAGCTTAGTTTGGCAGAAACTTTTAAAATGACCTAACTATGTCTAACGCTAACTAAAACTACCAACACCTTATCAGCACCGGTGTTTAATTAAACAGTCATTAATTAATGACAACAAGTTGCAATTTTAGAAAGGTATACCTTTTGTAGTACCTGTTTCCTAGCAGTAATCTTATGTCTTTTCTGTGAGGTAGCAAATCATCAAAGTTAAATCAGGAATTTAAGAGGATTTATTGAGCAGATTTCAATAATTTTGGATGGAGACAATTTCCAGTCTTTGTGCTAAATTAAGCTAATAAGCCGTTGGCAGCTTCACAGATTTCAGACAGTAGCGTAGCATCGGCCTTCTCTGCTGTAACTCTTGGCAAAAAAGCAAACGTGCAATAATTCCTTTAATATATAGAGCACATTGTAGTCCTATGTCCCGACCTATGGCCTCTGAAACCACTTGTTTTATTGGTCCAGTCCAGCTGGAGGTGTTTCTAGGTGAAATATACACAAAAACATAACACGACTCAAGATTTAATTTAATATAAAAATGAAATATATGATTTAATATTTCTGTGAAATGACTTGATAAAAGCAATACCCAGCTTTGTTTCAAAAACCCCGCAAATTCTCACTGAGCTGCTTGCTATTGTAACAATGGCCAGTGTGTGTGTGTGTGTGTGTGTGTGTGTGTGTGTGGGGGCTCCTGGAAACTGATAATCTGATCAAATGTTGGCTTTTGTGCTTACTGCTTGATTTCTGTGTATGATTATAGGCTGAGAAGTTATTAATGAGAATATGAAGATGCGTGTACAGTAAACAGCTTACTGCGATTATGAGCTCAGCATGGGTGACAATCCAAAGTGGTGTAAACACCGTCTGTAAACACACTCTGGACTTCTGGCAACATGAAGCTCATTATGGGGTGAGCGTGATCAAAGGTTTGTGGCACTGCTGATCCTGAAATCTGTTTTGGATAACAACAAGCCTGGGAAAGAAGATGTTAGACATTAAAAAGCTGCTGTCTCAAATGATATCAGAGGTAAAGACCGAGACTCCTTGAGCCTGTGTAAAACAGATACACTGCATTGCTTAAAGTATTCACTCTCCCATCCATCAATGAATTCAGGCCTGTCAATCACTTCCATGGCCACAGGTGTATAAAATCAAGCACCTCAAGAAATTTCCTCACAACTAAATATCCCGCTGTCAACTGTTAGGGGTATTACAACAATATGGAAACAAGTGGGAACGATAGCAACTCTGCCATAAGTGGCAGACTGTGTAAGGTCACAGAGCTGGGTCAGCGGATGCTGAAGCGCATACTGCACAGAGGTCACAAAGTCTGCAATTCAGTTCAGTTTTATTTTTATAGCGCCAATTCACAAGGTAAAGAAAACAGAGAAAACCTCAACAATCATATGACCCCATATGGGCAAACGCTTTGGCGACAATGGGAAGGAAAAACTCCCTTTTAACAGGAAGAAACCTCCAGCAGAACCAGGCTCAGGGAGGGGCGGTCATCTGTCACTACCAGCTGGGGGTGAGTGGATGACGACAGGACAAAGACCCGCTGTGGAAGAGAGACGGAGATTAATATTAAAAAATAATTAAATGCAGAGAGGTGACTGAAGAAGAAGCACTCAGTGCATCATGGGAATCTCCCAGCAGTCTAGACCTACTGCAGCAAAACTAAGGGAGGATTCAGGATTACCTGATCCAACCCTAACTATGTGCTTTATCGAAAAAGTTTTAAGCCTAATTTTGAATCAGTCGCCACAGACCTCCAGACTTCATGTGGCCTTCAGATGAGCTGAAGAACAGTGTGTAAAGAGCTTCTTTAAATGGCTTTCCATGGCCTGGGCCATTGCAGCACCTCTGTTCTTTTAATTTTAAAACATATTTCACTCTAGAATACTTTGGTATACAAAGGAGCTCAACTTAAATGCAGGTACCCAGGTCCTTTGGCAAAACAAGTCCAAATCATCACCCCTCCACCACCGTGCTCGACAGTATTAGCCGTTTAAGCCCATGTGCTGTGTTTGGTTTTTGTCCAAAGGATGTTGTTCCAGTCTTGGAGTTTGTTCAGATGCAGCTTTGTACACTAAGCCCTGCTGCCATGTTCTTTTTAGAGAGGAGAGGTTTTATCTCGGCAATCCTTCCAACCAAGCAATGCTTGTTCACTAATTGCACTGTCACAAACATGTAATATTTAACATGCTAAGTAGAGTCTGAGATGTAACTCTTTGTTTCTTTTTCTCTGAGCATTGCACAGACTAATCTGGGGGTGAAGATGGTCTCGATGTTTTCCACTTGAGAATCTTTCTCACTGAAGAATGATGGGCTTCAAATTATTTGTAAATGCCTTTATAACCATTTTCAGACTGATGGGGAGCAACAATTGCTTCTGTAAAATCTCTACTGTATTATATTTCCTCCTTGGCATTTTGTTGCCACACACCTGAATGCTCCAGAGCAGCAAACTGCCAAAAGTTCTGCTTTTATAGAAGTGAAAACAGTTTCTGATGATCCATTCAGTTAATTGAATCCATTTGATTCACAGGACCTGGCTGCTACTTTGCCTCTTAAGGGTATTTATTGTAAGGGTATTTTATAGTTATTGCTATAGCAGCAGTAAGTCTCCACAGAGTCGTATGAAAACAGTCATTTTTACATTATTATATAATACTTGTTTTTGTATAACTGGTTTTATGGTGTTTTCTTTCTTTGCTGTTTTCTTTCTTTATTTACGAAATTTCCCCTGACTGTGTTTCGTGGCAGAGTGGTGCTCTGATGTAATGGTTTTATCCATAACAGCACACTTAAAATTGTGGATTTCTACATTTTGTACATTCCATCACAAAAACCACTCAGAGCACCCTGGCTGCAGAAACAAGTTACCTCTCAAACACCGGGCTGTATTGGAAAAATATTGACAACTTGTAATTAGCAGGGTTTGTTATGAAAGTCTCATTGAGTCGTGTTGTCATCATGATGGTACTTGCTCTGGTGCCCCCCCTCCATGTTGCTGATTAGGCTGAACTGTGATGATGTGTACTCCAGCATGCTGAGCCATTGAGTATGAGAATGTGTAAACCTGAAACTCAATTACACGTTACAAGCTCATCTCCCTGTTAAAAACCGTGATTTAAAAAAAACTGCCTCGGTTACCTGTTAAATAAACATCGTCACTTTTTTAAAGTAAATATACTAAAATATATTTTTAAAGAACCAGATAATGAATATTAAACTATAAATTTAACTCAGTTTCTTTGTGAAAGTGTGAGAAACACAGTTTCTAAAAGAAAATTTGCTTGCACGAAATTCAAGTGCAGAAATGTGCATGTTTCATGTGGACTGTGCCATGCGCATGTACCCCTCCCACCCTCGGGTGCGGTTCACTTTTGTGTAAAGCACCTAGCCTGAGGGCTGACGTTACCAGGTTGTGTAAATAAATTAAAGCAACAAATTATGTTTAAAAGCTTCTCCCTCAGGCCAGGGAAAACCAAGATCCATTATTCATGGCTCTTACTGCCAGGAATCTAAAGGCAGGTGTGTGCTTGAGCGCGAGTGTGTCTGTCGGTATTTTTTGTCAATTATTCAAAGATTAACCGCCCTTACCTCATCACATTATCTTGCTGATGAAATTGAATATCATTTACATTGTGAAACCGGTAATGAAACCACAACAACGGGCACTGCTCCTTTTCACGCCGCAGTAAATGGAGAGATTCTGGTTGAAATCTGATGCCAAAAACAAGTAAAAGCTGACATTTCAGCTCACTTTCCATCAGATATTAGTGAAAAGGGAGAAAAGAAACAGAAGAGACAACATAGCAAGAAGACAAAAGAAAGCCTTGAAAAACCTCCTATTTAGGGGCTTAAAAAATAAGAAGTTCATATTTTGGTGATAATTTAAGTAAAATAAAATGTATTAGAGTAACTGGATAGAAGCTCTACAGTGTTTTCCAGTCAGGTGCGTTATAATTCTATCAGCATACACAGGTTGGGGGAGGTTTAAAAGGATCTCCAACAGCACTTACTTCACACATGACCACACCACTCTAGCTTCACACTGTAATATATTAAATCCTAAAATAGAAAAGTAGTATCAGGTAAATGATAAGTGGTAGGAACGTTTGTGCCGGGGTTGCTGTTGGCTGGGGGAGGAAAAATAAGGAGGACTCACTGGAGTAATACATGGCCCTCGTGCATCTGTGTGTTATGCCTACAGTTAAATAATATACACCCACATTAGTAGCAGAACAACAAATATTAAAAGCAAGTTAAAGACTTAAAACATTACTTATTTTTGCTTCTTTGACTGTCATGTGTAAACGTGTTGCTAGCAGTTAGCGGACCCAAATTGCAGACCCTGAGACTGATTCAGAACTCACACAGTTTGTGGTGGGGCTCGGGAAACTAAACACAAAACAACTGAAAACACAGTCTAAACTGAAATCTAGAGCTTAATAGTTACGTCAGTCCTGTCAATATTTGAATCGATCCGCTGCTCAAAAGGCACCTGGTGTGGCAGCACAGAGTGGGCTTACGCAAGCTTGGCAAATACCCATGTATTTTCCTTTGCTGCTTCTGTTTGTCTGCACCTCTAATACACCCTGTTATTACAAAATATGTATTTCATTTATTTTAAAGAAAAACTCAAAGATGAAGATCATTCTGAAGTTAAGAAAATCTAAGAAAAGCCACATATGCCCTGTTAATCGACACAAAAAGCCTTACAACATGCTAATCCAAGAGTTTAGAGTTGCTAACTTTTTTATGTTTACTATCTAATTTTTCTGCAATAAAGTGGACAAGCATATTTCCCCATTTACTAAATTCTTCATTTAATCCGCAGTAATGTGATCATTGTAAAGCAATCCCATTTCTCATACTGCGTCCTTTTGTTTAAGGTGGTGTATATAATCAAACTTCATTAACACTAGTCATCATTAGCTACTAAATCATCATCTGGTTATAGTATACATTAGAGAGAATGGATGCTAAAAGTCCTAACCTCTCCTAAGGTAAGTGACTATTTTTCATATTCACTTATAGCTATAAGCATGCAATGATGAGAAAAAGCCTGGGATAAAACTGTCTTGCATAATTTCTATTTAAAACTCTTCCTAAGCATGGTTTGAATAGATAATAATGTATAATGCAATGTAATTTAGTGAATCGACTCCCTGTTCAGTTAGATTTTCTACTACACCAATGTGCTCACCCCAGCGTGCTTAAAATCCATTACAGCTGCAACAAAGTTATGATTTCATTATAATTTCAATTTAAGTTCATGATTTCATTATACTGGAAACTCATTCCCAAAATACTGGTTACCAGCTGCAGCAGTACGGCTGGTATTGTAATAACCTTGTGTATGTTTGTGCATGTGTGTGATCTTTAAATATTTATATGCCTTACTGCAGCCTTTTATCAATGCAATAGTGTTGCAATCATCTACAGTATATTCACCAAACTTTTTAGGTTTTTAGTTTAGTTTATGCTGGATTCACAGATGTTAAAATGCCTGAAGGACTGGAAGTTAGAATTAGCTCATTAGCATTTTTGTACTTTAAAAGAACATTAGCTGATGCAGATGAGCTAGGTAGGTTACCAGTATCCAAAACTGATGATCAAAACAATTTAAAAACCAACAATATGTAGCACTTGGTAAAGTGTAAAGCTAAAATATGTCTAAAACATTGCATAAATCTGTTGATATTTGGGCTATTCAGCCGTATGTTTGGGTTTTTTGGCTGCTACATGTTTCCACCAGTAGAGGGCAGTCACGGCAAAAAGTAAAGAATAATGTTCTGTAAAAAATGAGAAAAGCTTGCTTGGGTTTTGTATGTAAAAGCCACGGTTCTGGAGTACCCAAATAAACTCGGTTTGGTGTTTACACCAAGTTGTCCTGGAGTGGTGTAATAAATACAGATTTTTATAACCTCCATAGCCTTAGCTAAAAAGTTAAACATTGGCTAAAATTTAGCTAAATGCAAATGAATCCCAAGGCTGTTCAATTTTAACGCATATGTTTAGTAATATCTGACTCAAAAAGAGCATTTTTATTTTACTTTTACTAGCTAGTGTAGGTGCTAGACCATCTAGACCAAGGTGAAACACTCATGAATTATTATTGTTAATTAATTAATAATGGAGAAATGTTGGCTCACTCTTCTTAAC
>NW_005187414.1:6421121-6428402 GCF_000239375.1 Pundamilia nyererei
CTTCTGCTCTGCTTTTTAAGAGGTTCTTGGTATCAGCGCTTTGGGGTCCTTAGGGACTAGTAACGCGCTATACAAATACAGGCCATTTACCATTTTTACCATAAAAAAAAGCCAAAATCATCACCCCTCTACCACCATGTCTGACAGGTAGTGTGAGCTATTTGTGCTGATGTGCTGAGTTTGGTTTTCTCAGAACTGCATTATAAGCAGACATCTCCACCTTAGTATTGTCTGTCCAAAGAACGTTGTTCCAGGTGTCATTTGGACAGTTTGTCTAGTTTTTTTCAGATTCAGTTTTGCAACACTAAGCCCTGCTGCTGTTTTCTTATTAGAGAGAAGAAACTTTCTCCTGGCAATGCTTCCACTTTATTTTTGTTTAGTTTTTTTTTTTTTTTTTTGCATTTCTCTGAACATTGCACACTCTGACCTTGGAGTGAATTTGCTAGAATGTCCGCTCCTGGGGAGCCTGGCGACTGTCTTGAATATTTTACACTGTTGAATAATTTTCCTCACTCTGTAGAATGATGGACTTCAAATTATGTGGAAATGGCCGTCTATTTTTACTGGATTGATGAGCGGCACCGAGTGCTTCCTTAGGATCATCGCTGATACATTTCCTTCTTGGCATTGTGTTTACACACACCTGAACGCTGCAGGCCGGCAAACTACCAAAACCTCTGCTTTTATAGAGGTGATCAAAGCTGCTGATGAACAATTATTCCTTGGTATTGAATGATTAGCTGAGTGCACCTGATTAGCAGCATTTGACTGTTACTTACCCTTTTAAATCCTATGGAAGCACTTTGTACTTTGTTTGTTCACTTTGTAATATGTCATGTTTTGTAGTTGACCTAAGGTTGTATTTACCCATTACCCATCAAACTAAGCCAGTAACTAACTAAAGTAATCATCACAGTACTGCTTTACCCTTAAAGTGTATGACAATGTAAAATTAAACGTAAATGAAGCAGCTGGAGCTTTTTTCATGATGTTTTGGAAAAGGATGACTGAGTTGTTTTCTCCTTTATGTATCTGTCTTTAACCTGTTCTCCTCCTCTGCTTTTTAAGAGGTTCTTGGTATCCTTTTGATTAACTCCATCTTTCCTCTTCCTTTCCTTTTTTCAGAGCGCTTCTGCATTAAAAACAAAAAACACAAACATAGTCTACAGTACATACTTATGTGTTTGAGGATGAACACTTAAAAAGGTTTTCACGTGCCACTCACACAGGTCCCAAGTGGCTTGGACTGCTGAGCTTGTGCCCAGGGTGCTGATTTGACAATCTTGCCCAGGGTCAGACATTTTACTTGTTTGTTTTGCTGGCACTGGCAGAAGGGCAAGGAAATCATAAGCATTGATTGGCTGAGGCAGTTGTTGCCCCAGGGGTGTTGTTCTCTAGACAACAAGCATTTGGAAAGACGTGCTCCAACTCACGAGTCCTGGTAAAAGGGCCAGACTTATGGGTGCTCGTGTCAAGGCATAAAATCAAAGGCAGAGACACTCATGAGCTGTTGTAATGCTCGACGCATGAGAGGTGACTGTCTTTTGTTAAAGAGCAATAAATTCCTTTTTTGGATGTTGCAATGGTGGAGGTGGAAGCCAGGAGTGTTTCATTTCATTACCTTACATTTTGTCATTTTATGTCTCCATGGTAACACGGGGAAGATGTAATGTGCCTAAAATTTGATTAAAAAACAATCTACCTATTTTAGAGCAAATCACAAAAGTCCAGTAACTACAAGCAGAAAAAAAAAAGCGCAAAGGTTTCAATTTGGAATCTTTTATTCATCAAATTAAATCATCAGTTACCGCTCAACAACAGACAGAAAAAACATTACTGCGATTTAATGTGCAACACTGTAACAGCCGTCTCAACCTTTCTGTCCTCTCTCCTCCAGCTCTGGTCCTTTTCCACTTCCTGCCCTTCAGAGTTCCTCTGAGTGGAAAGCTGATACGCAAGAAACAGAGTTCATAAAAATATTAATGTTAAATATTGCCAGATGGTGAGCGACACATACGACAAACTTTCCTTTACATGCATGAAAATAAATGGCTGACATTACCCAGCAATCAGTTTAAGACTGGGTGCATAAAGGAATGATTGTTTGCCTTTTGATTGGCCTTGAACTGTAGCACATCTTTCTGCTGCCATCAGTGTGAATCAGAATGACTTTTAGTTATTTTTGAATCTACGGTAAATGTTTTAAATGCAGTTTTAAATTGCCCTCAGCGGCATGTGTGCACACTTTGTCTATTCATCATAACCCTCTTAGTCAGCTACTGCAAAAGCTAAGCCCTTGATAAAACGTTAGGCAGGATGAGCATCGCATGAATTGTTAATAACGGTCAAACAACTGAGGGTTAATTTAATGTCAGGTGATGTTTTCTTACATGTGAGGCTTTCGGTTAGATGATGAATACCTTCCTCCTCCTCATCAGGAGCTACCAGACTGGCTGCAAATGCCCACATCATTTCCAGCCACTCAGTGCTCTCCTGAGGTGAGACTCCAACAGAGCTTGATTTTATTGGACGAACTCCACCTAAAGCAAAGCAGAATAGAGATAAAGATCTAATGAATAGTATATAACTAAACAACAGAACCTTTCATTTTAATGTTTTATCTAAACTAGAACGGCAAATCAAAGTTTCGCTGGAAAGTAACTTTCTCTCAGAAAGTGACCAAAACTAAGCACTTTCTAAGCATTTGTCTGCACCAAAAACCGTACCACAGTCAAAGTCACTTAAAATCAGCTTTCTTCCACGTTCAGATGCTCAGTTTAAACTTCACCAGGTTGTCTTGACCGTGTCTACGTGCCTAAATTTGCATGGAATTACCGCTATGTGATTGGCTGATTAGATATTTGCATTAACAAACAGTTCAACAGTTATACCTAATAAAGTGGCCAGTGATTAATTACTATCCTGTATTTATTTGGACTCTAATAGAGTATCTTTGCTTTCACAGTTCAAAAATAATCTTAGTTATCTGATCTTAGACTTTGGAAACAAGCTGTTTTAGCTCTTCTCCCTTTAAGAGGGCTTTCTTCTGATTGGCTGTCCATCTCAAGCACTTTTGACCTCACAGTCAGAGCTGTGTGTTCGAATATCCACTCCCACTGATATCGTGTAGAGACCAGAGTTGAAAAACCAAGGTGACACAGAGGGTTTAGACCAGTGTGAAGCTCGCCTGAGCTTTTGGCTCATGGGGATTACAAATAATTAGACTGATGTCATCAACTGTAACTTTAGCCATGTTTAACATCCAAACAGTAAGATTTTATATGACAGACGCTTATATAAGACTTTACCCTATGAAGCTGTTCAAGCTCACACACTATGATGGGGTTTGTCACAGTTCTGTAAGCCTTGGTTTGTTTTCACAACCATATGCTAGTATTCTACCATAGTATACAATATGCTATATAGTATAGTATCTAGCATAGCATAGCATAGTATAGTACACTATGCGACAGGTTTATGTTTTGAATTTGGGTGTATATGTGATGTATGCTGGCTTAGAAGTCTCTGCTTGCCTCTAGTCCTCATACTTCTCTTCGCAATGGCGGCAGGGGGAGGGAGGCCTGAGGAGGGGAGACACACAAGCACGACATTAACCGAAACTGCATCGTATGAAGTACACACAGGACGCATGCTGAGAGGAAAAGGAAGAACACGCACAATAGAAAGATAATCCACAACGAGAGCTGAGAAAAACAACGATCAGCAGCCGTCGTCTCTGCGCCTGACTGCATAGTTCGTGTTTTCAGCCACATATAGCGTTAGAGTTGCAGCTTTGCCGCTTTAATGCAGCAAAGATGTTAAAGAGAAAGAAAAAAAGCTGCTCCCGAACACAAATCACACTTTCCATTAAAAAAACATTTTTTTTCTCCATGATGCAGCGCACATGCGGAATGAGAGCACAGCAAGAAACCACAGCGGTATTAAATTTGCAGAAATATTAAAACATTCCTGATTAATTTTTACCTGGATTTCCACCCCTGATCTCATCTGCACAAATATAAATAGTTGTGACTCACTAATCTTTCCATTACAAGCACCCTGATACTGGATCTTTAAATCTTTAAGTCAGTAATACACAATTGTTTTTTACCAGTTACCAAAAATGTAAAAGGACTGAATTATTATATAAATGCAGGTAGGTCCTTGACTTGTAACCTTGACTTGTATAGGACCAGAAGTCTTTTTTGAAAACTACAGATATCACTGCCGGGAGATTTGAAAAAGCGTGCAGGTTTACTGTGACTAGCATTGGCTTCATTCTACAGAGCTGGAAGCTTCGTCTATTTTTTACTCCGTCGCCTCTGTCAGTGCGCCCCAGGGCGGCTGTGGCTACAATGTAGCTTCCCATCAACAGTGTGTGAATGTGTGTGTGGATGACTAGATGTGTAAAGCACTTTGGGGTCCTTAGGGACTAGTAAAGCGCTATATAAATACAGGCCATTTTAAGAATATACCAGAACTGGCTTCAGCAGGTGACCACTTTTTAGTCAGTTGTCCAATTACTTCTGTTTTTCTGTGTATAAATGTGGTTGTAATTCCTAAATAGTTCATAAATCCCTGCAATAAATAAGGACCTAAAATAAAAAAAAATAAAAAAGTGCACTGTGGTGGCATACAGAGGCAAAAATAGAAAGATAATGACATCGTAACAGCATGAATTTCACTGTAAATTATTTCTTATATGAATTAAAATCAGATCTGCATTTCAGGTCTGCAGCACGGTGGCACGGTGGTTAGCACTGTTGCCGCAGGCCGCGGTCTTTCTGTGTGGAGTTTGCATGTTTTACCCGTGTTTGCGTGGGTTCCCTCCGGGTACTCCGGCTTCCTCCCACCGTTTCCATGCAACTTGTGGGGAGAGGTTAATTGGATAATCTAAATTGCCACTGGGTGTGAATGTGAGTGCAAATGGTTGTCGGCCCCTGTGTGTTGGCCCTGCAATAGACTGGCGACCTGTCCAGGGTGTGCCCCGCCTCTCGCCCTATGACAGCTGGGATAGGCTCCAGCACCCCTGAAAATGATAAGCGGAAGCGAATGGATGGATCTGTATTTCAAACAAATAAGCAACAAATGTTAGTGACATAAAAAATATATATTCATACTCATGTGATGAAAATATTATTATTATTATACAGACTAATATATAAATGATCTATAAATATATATACTGGTCTAATACACTGTCCCTTGTTTTATTAATATCTATGTATAACTATTATATCTACACTCTGCCAAAAGTATTGCTTTTTAAAAAATGTGTCATATATATTATATAAAATTATCAATATTTAATGTACAGTAGATCCACTGTATTCTCTGCAGTCTGCAACCCAGGTATCTGCTCAGTATCAAAAATACCTGAAATATTAAACACTCTGCCTCAACCATAAACTGCTCTACAAGTGTTTTTTAAAAACTGATTTATATTTGTTCATCTTGTCAAATCGCCCCCCCCAGAGTCGTCCACAAATTCACTCCACAGGCTGCTATGAACATGGCCCATTGGGGGTTTTTTGAAACTTTTTTTTGCACACGCATACACACACACACCTTTTTAATTTATTTATTTGCCGATGAATAAAAGATCAAAGAAACAGTGAAGGAGATGAGGTGGGTTGTGTGTATCAAAAGTGGTGGGATTCTCGGCGTGTGATTTTGTCATGTTATTGTTTTAAATGCACGCCGGGTATCATAAGAACGACGATTTCCAAATTGGGTCAAATTGTTCTTTAAAGTTGAAGTCAAGTTTTCTAAATTTGTATGATCTGTCAGGAAACTGAGCCACTGTTTTTCCAGTAAGATATTTTGTTGTTTTATTTTTTGGCGATGGTTAAATCTATTAAGATAAAGGTTTGGAGTTGTCAAAGAGGACAGGTCAAGTAGAAGTAAAAGCAGAAGGGGATTATGGGATGGTGGATGCATTTTTATTAAGATCAAATATAAGAATTCAATAAGAAGATTTGATGTCTCTGAATTAAAAAATAAATAAATGGAGATTTCAATCAAGCTTAACAACAACACACAATTATTAGCAATGAAACCAATGGACTTACCTCAGCTAAAAACATTTATAAAGGGCGACCTCTCCGAGAGGGCCACCAAGGTACCAAATGATACGTATTTTTCTCCAATTGTGTCATTTTAAGGATTACCTTTTTCCACGGGAAATTGGGCCCCCGGTTTCCTACAAATTGCATTTCCAGCTAAACTATTATTCCCATAATGATTGTAATGGTGCTCTGGATTACATTCAGAGGCGGTGTTTTGTTGAATGAATGAAGCATGCCGTCTATTAACGACAAATGCATTAGTTAAACACACATTCAGCTAAATGTTTCCTCGTTACGGTAATAGAAACTGTAATGTGATTTCTAGGTTGGATTACTGAACACGAGAGTGATTAGGTTGCAATCAAATGCTGCACGAGAAGCATTATGAAGACATGACGCTGGAATATTGTTTTCTGCTTCCTCCCCTCTGTGCCTTTCAACACTTTTTTTGTCTACTTTAAAGGCTGTTTGTGTGTCACAGCTTCTTTAACTCTTTCTTAAACTGTCCAGTAATTGCTGCTGTGTCTGTTTATTGTCTTACCGAGCTGCACACGTGAGCTTTAAATGACCTGATCTCATGTGCAATCAGCTGATTAAGGTGTGACCTGTCGCTGCTCTGCCTGAATATATCTGCAAGCAGCCAGATATTAATTTTTATTTTGGTTTCTCTGGTCCTGAAACTATTACCTGTTATTAAGCTGCTAAAAGTCCTTAAAACAAACTGTAATCATATGCTGCCGCTGCAGTGCAGGTGTTTTGCATCTGCCTCTCTGAGGAACATGTTGGAATTAGCACATTCATCAATACTCTGCATTTAGATAACTGTTGGCTCTGGAGTGCTAAATGGATTGTTTGGATTTTCTCCGTGGATCTCTTTCAGTCTCTCTCTCCCAGGTGGAGGAAGCTTTCCGCCTGCTTCTCGCCCAGTGCGGAGGAGGTGCATAGGCTAATGGAGCCTCATAAAACAACTGATTAATGCACTGACATTTCTTTGATTGGCACTGCAGACACAGAGCCAGAGAGACAGGGAACAGGAGGCCAGCTTTCTCCCTTGCTAACGCTCCCTCTCCTTCTTTTGATTGCTGTCACTCTGTCACTCAGTTTCCCTTCCGCTCCACCTTTCTTTCTTTCTTTCTTTCTTTCTTTCTTTCTTTCTTTCTTTCTTTCTTTCTTTCTTTCTTTCTTTCTTTCTTTCTTTCTTTCTTTCTTTCTT
>NW_005187414.1:6428440-6445280 GCF_000239375.1 Pundamilia nyererei
TCTTCCTTTCTTTTCCAATCACATCTCTCTTCCACTTCGCTCCTCTTTAAATCTATTTTCTCTCACGCTCTCACTTTCATGTGCTTATCTTCTGACTCTTCTTCTCTCTTGTGCCTTTTGTTTTTGCTATGTTTTTAGTTTACTGCAGTTTAGCAGCCACATCAAAATGATAAAACACAAAGAATATAGATGAAAAATACAAATTGTGCAACAGAGATTTAAAAACGGGAACCCAAGGGGCTCTGACAAAAAACACCCAAAAAAAAAAACTTCAGAACAAAAGCGCAAAGTTCGAAGAGACAAAAACAAACTGGATAAGAGAAAAGAAATGATACAAGAGAATATTTATTTTTTCTTTCTATCCTTCCTTCATTCCTTCCTTCCTTCCTTCCTCCTACCTGGAATATTCTGAAATTCTTGGGGAGTTTTTGGCTTTGTATTCTGGTTCTTTATTCTTTATTATTTAGTCTTCTGGTTATGGAAATATATTACAATTCCTGTGATTAAGTGGATCCAATGTACGACACCTGACCTGTAGTTTCCTCCTTGCTTTTGTTGTTGACTCCCCCCCTTTCCCTCCCCTTGGCTTAGTGTAATCCTCTTCTATGTCTGTCTGTCATTTCCTGTTTTATTTTGATAGTCTCTCGTTTTGTGTGCTTTCTGTTTAGTTTTGCTTTCTGTGTCTTATTGGTCGCTTCAGTCTTGTTCCTACCTGTTACTGTTCCCTGTCAATATTTGATCTCATTCTGCTCTTTGTCGTAATCGTCCTCAGCCTGTTTGAGTCCTTCTTCAATCTTTCCCTGCATACTTCTGTTTGTTGGATTACTAGCTCCTGGTATAAGTTAATTTTGTATTTTTTTGCAAGGGTTCAGCAATAAAGCTGTTTTCATTTATACTTTTGTCTGCCAAGTCCTGCATTTTGGGTCCTTCCCTGCCTAACACACAGCTGAGACGTGACACCTTTTGCTTTTGCATTTCTCACGCATCTCTGCATTTTTCCATTCCTGCTTTTGTTATTTTTGTTTTTTACTTTCTTCTGAATTGCCTTTGTTATAGAGTATGTCCCTGAGAGTGTGGGGGTCTCTGTCTTTCTAATTCCGTATGTTATCCCATATTTTTCGTGCAGTTTTTCTAGATTGCTCTGGTGCGATACTCACATCAGCAACATCATCCTCTCCACTCCTAAAGCAGATATCAAAACAGTCAAGGTATTTCTCATAATGCCGACTCACCTGTGCAAAAAACTAAAACAAAACTTTTTCTTTCTTTCACGTCAAAACATACAGAGTGAGCGATCACTTTAACTCTGTGAGCAATGAGTAAAAACCCTTTCAGCTTTTATGACCTTTCATTTTTAAGACTTGGACACCAAATGGTTTTATACATTTATCAAAGCCAACTGACTTTGGTCAGAGTGTTGTAAATATTGTAGCCTAAAGTAGAGTTGTAAGTGTTTGGGATGTATTTGAAACTTTACACAATATCACTACTGAACCTGAGAGCAGCAAAATCCTATATGTGAAAGTATCTTCCTATTATTATTATTCTTTTGACTGCTTCCTTTAGGGGCCTCCACAGCAGATCATCTACCTCTATCTCACCCTGTCCCTAGAGTCTTCCTCTGTCACACCAACTCTCTGCATGTCCTCCTTCGCTATGTCCATCAATCTGCTCTTAGGTCTTCTTTTTTTCCTCCTGCCTGGAAGCTCCATCTTCAACATCCTTTGTATCCTTTATATCCACAATGTCTGGGAGTACCAGGATGGACAGGATTGGAAATGAATACATCAGAGGGACAGCTCAGGTTGAGTGGTTTGGAGACAAAGTTAGAGAGGCTTGGCTGAGATTATTTGGACATGTGCAGAGGAGGGATGGTGGATATAATGGGCAAGAGATGTTGAAGATGGAGCTGCCAAGAGGAAGACTTCATTTCAGTTCCTCAACCTTTTCACTCTACCCTAACCCGCATTATCTGCAGCACTATTACCAAAGTCAGATAGACACCAAATGGTTTTATACATTTAAGTCTTAAATGCTCAAAGGGTTTTTATTCATCGCTCACAAGAGACTGAGTTTGCATATTTTTACATACAGTGCTATGAAAGATGATTTGTCCTGTTCCTGATTTATTGATTTATTTACTTCCTTTTTTTTTTGTCAGACTTGTTTCATATAATCAAGTAAATTTTAATATTAGACAAGGATAAACTGAGTAAATCTAAAATGCAGTTTTTAATTTCAGGGGGAAAAAGTTTTCCAAGGTTTTTCAAAAGTAATTGCCCCCTAAACCTAATAACTAGTTGTGCCACCCTTGGCAGCAAGAACTGCAATTAAGCGTTTGCAATAACTGGCTATAAGTCTTTCACATCGCTGTGGATGAATCTGGCCCACCATTCTTTCCAGAATTGTTTAATTTGAGCCAGACTGGAAGGTTTGGGGACAAGGTATTTATGTCTGCAGCTCGATCAGATTTGAACCCAGACTTTGACCAGGCCACTCCACAACCTTCATTTTGTTTTTTTGAGCCATTCAGAGGAGGACTTGCTGCTGTGTTTCGGATCATTGTCCTGAGTGTGCATGAACTCCGGAGCAGGAACTTGTGGCCGGATATTTCCATCAGGAGTTTGGTTGAGAGTAGAATTCATGTTTCCATCAATATGGCAAATCATCCAGGTACCGAAGAAGCAAAGCCACCAGACCATCACGCTACAACCACCATGTTTGACCGCTGCTGTAATATTTTATAGCAGTTGTATTGGGACTCAAACCTTCCAAATTGTTGCTTGATGCATTGCTTTTTGAGATATTTTAGCCTCACTTTGTCAGAAAGCTTCTATTTAAATGAAATTTAGCTTTCCAATAAGTGCAGTTAATCACAGTTAATTCATGATTTAGCAACATGGACAATTACTTTTTCACACAGGGCTACGTGTAGGTTTGGATTTTTCCTCCCTTGATTATAAACACTTTAATTTGCAAACTGCATGTTGTCTTTACTTGTGTTATCTTTGTCTAATATTTAAATTTGTTTGATGATCTGAAATGCAAAAAACAAAAAACTCTACAACTGTATTTCTTCTTTAATATCCCCAAAATGTAGCTGTTTCATTTACACACGCTGCTCTTTGCTGAAACGTTGTGATGGAAGAAAAGCCTTATGTTAAATTGAGCATTTTGTCATTTTTCACCTTGGAAATGTTTGCTTCAAAAACTGAAAGGATGAAAGGGAAAAACTATCATGTACATCCTACATTGAGCGTCTAGAGAATCCCCGTGTACTACGGTTCTCCGGTCTAGCCCCTCGGCAAAAGGTTTCCTTGACTTATATAAAGATGGGTAACTTTCATAAACAAGTAAACTCTCATTGAAGGACTCTGTTATTGTTCTACGTTAAAATGATCCTGAATTATGACGTTAGCAGTCATGGAATCATGCACCACATTAATCATCACTCAGAAAGTCCAGACAAGCACGCAGTACACATGCTGGTCTTTATGCACAACACTAGGAAAGAACGAGGACACGCTGATGGGTAAGAAAATAAAGAAAAATAAAAGCTGTGCAAATGATTGGAGAAACTGAAAGCGAACACTGGGTCACTTAATGCTTTAATTAAAACAGTGGACTTCAGTCAGCACTTCTCAAAACATTTGGGAGGTTCAAGGCCAGGGACAGTGCTCTCCACAATTGCCAAATGAAAACACCAAATGATGAAATGGATTTTGGAGGAGCAGCGTTTTAGTAAAGTGTAGGAATGATGTCAAGGAGCACTGAGTCTATTCTGGACACTTGTGACAGCCAAATACCTTTCTGTCCTTCCTTTCCTTTAATTTGCCACCCATCCGTGGGCCTTGATAAATGCAGACTCTTTGCGCTTGGTGACAGAACAGAACAAGACTGAATTCCAGTGAATCTAAAGTAAATTAACAAAGGCTTGACATCAGGGCAAATCGACACTGTGTGCCTTAAGCTTAAAGAGCGAGTAAAATAACCGTTCGTTCTCCAAACAGACTGACTGTCTGGAGTCTTTAGGTGCTTTAGTCTTTAAGACTTGTTTCAAATACATTTTAAGAGGCATGTAAGGGCAATCATCCCAATCTGACCACTGGGATCAGTGGATTCATTAATGTGGGTGAAAATGTACATCGTTTTAGATGGAGGTTCATTTGTTCTGCAAGTGAGATTTGGGAAATCCAGAATGTAAAAAGCTATTATAGCTTATTAGCCTCTTAAAAAATTGAGATTTAGTGTCGATTTACCCGTTAAAGGTGAAAGTCAAAGCCTCCGAACTAAAGAAAAACATGCTGAGCAAAAATCACATCTATCCAGATTTGACTCTGAACAACTGCAGTCAACACTCTGAAAGCAAGCGGAGCAGTCAAACAGTGTTTTTGCTGTTGGTTTTACCAGGAGGTAAACACACGGGGTCGTCACAGTATGAGGTGTAGTCTTTGGATGGGATGGCAGGTGATTGACAGCATGAGCATGGAGGGGAATTGGAGGGGCGGGGTGGAGTGGAGTGGGGTAAAGAAAGGGGAAAAGTGAGGAGAGGAGTTAGAGATGAGTGTGTTGGATGTGTGAGGCAGGCCTATCCTTACACTGTAGGATAGTGAGGGTGATGTGTAGTAGCAACCGGTGGGAGAGTAGAATAGATAGAAGGGTCACTATGTCGCTGTTGTACACGGAAAGAAAGGGAAGCTCAGTTGCAGTTTGATATTTAACTTTCAGTTATACTTGGCTTATTTAAGTTTGCCGAGTGTTAGTTATTATTCTTTTATGGCTTCAAAAAACTTAAAAAAAGAGCAAAAGAATGTACCAGTAGGTATAAAAAGAAAAAATAAAGAAAACCAAATCAATTCTTTTTATTTATTTAGGGGACGTTTACTCTACCTACAGCCTTTTTTCGCATTTTTCTTCCACAGCCAGGTGCTTCATTGCACTTCATTAATTTATCATCAGCAAGTGTTTTCACTTTGATAAAAGCAGAAGTTTTGACAGTTTGCCGGTCTGGAGCATTCAAGTGTGTTAACACATTGCCAAGGAGGAAAGACAACAGCAGGGATCTTACAGAGGCAGTTGTTGCCCATCCGTTGGTAAAGGGTTATAAGGCCATTTCCAAACAATTTGAAATTCAGTATTCTGCGGTGCAAAAGAGGCTTCACAAGTGGAAAACATTCAAGACAGCTGCCACCCTTCCCAGGAGGGGACATTTCAGCAAATTAACCCCAAAGGTCTGATCGTGTTCAGAGAAACGGCAACAAACCAAAGAGCTACATCTCAGACTTGCAATGCTGCAAAAAAGGAGCATGAACTAAAACTCCTCCACAACAATGTGAGATGCTGATGAAGTTTTTTAGAAAAAATTTACCTCAAGGGATTCGAGCTAAAGATGGTTCTACAAGTTATTTAATCACGAGATGTAGTGGTTAACGCATTTGTTTGGCAATGAACGGTCACTGGTTTGAGACACAAATCCCCCTCAGGGCTTTGTCACAAAGAACATCCAGTGTAAAATTCTGCCAAATCAAACATGTGGCGGTACCTCCAGCGACAACCCCACAGGACTGCGTACAGTTTGTGTCGCATGTGTCGAATGCCCAGCTGGGACAAATATGAGCAGACTGTTCACATGACCGGCTAGATGAACTAAAGCATAAGACCAAGATGAATGAGATATTAAAAAATGTATAGGGTGAAACTGCAACCCAGCTCCCTTCCACACAATTAAAAGACAATCGTTTCGTTATTGAAACTAACACTGTTTCAGAAGAAGCAGACACAAAGTGTACTGGGCACAATGATGCTATCAGTGGAAAATAAACACATTCATTTTGACTAAAAGGTGTGACTGAAACAGTGTTCATTTCAAGATAAATATCAAACCTGTTATGGATTAAATGCTAATTACAAGTTTACACTGACAATGTTAACATGCATACCAATGGATTCACCCTAACTGAGTTCTGAGTATTTAATCAACTGGGACAGTATTTAAGGAAATACACTTTTACAGACTCCTGCCTGAGAACTGGATGAGAAGATTGTGAAGCTCAACTAAGAATTCAGCTGGTCGATAATTTCTGCTGATACCGGCCAGCTAAAGATACTGGCATCCATGTATGTGAGATACGCTGATATTACAAATTTTTTGTTTATTTTTATTATTTCACTATGACAATGTGCATTAATATGTGCATGAAAACATTTTTAAAACATCAGCATTAATAATCTGAAATGAGGGCAAACCCTAAAATACAATCTGGGTCAGACTCTAAAGTCTTATCCTGACATTTATATCCAATAATTAAGAAGCGACATCCTTAGCTTAGCTTAAAGAAACGTGTCCAAACAGCTCTACTTGCCAGTAATTACTTAAAATAACACTTTAACGTGTTAAACTTTGATGTGCTAAAACAGAAGCGTAAAACGAGAATTTGTTGTCTTGTGCTGAGGTTATTTTTGACACAACCAGTTGCCAAGCAATCAGCTGCTGCTGCTGCAGGAAGTTGCTGATCTGAGTCAAGAAAATTCACCAAATAATCCTCTCTGAAAATGGCAGTTTCTCAGTTAGACAATTTGTTTCTTTTTCCAGGAATAAACACTAAAGATATAACGTAGGAAACAGTGAATTTTAGAAATGAGTTTAAAGTGCGGCTGGAATTTGTTTTTGCCTTTTTGAGAATGAATTCAAAGTGAAAGCAGTGTAATGTTCAGCTCTGCACCGCCGTGTCTCCGTGCTATATTATTGTGATTTACTGCAATGGACGTTTCCCCTAATATATAAATTAACAGCTTTCTACAGATTTGCAAGCCTTAAGCAGAACTGAAAATGCTTAAGCAGAGATCTTCACTGTTGCATTCACTTCAATCAGCAGTGTGGTTGTGATCTCAGGGAAATTCATTTCCTGTTATCTCATGACAATGAAGCAATTAAAGCCGGATCAAAGCTAACAAAATGTGATTACTCGAGACAATTAAGTCATGAAATGGAGATAAAGGGATTAAAAAAATATATGAGAAAACAAAGCTGCTCCCCGTTTGTGTAATGTGGCAACAGCCGCTGCACAGGATTCCACTGATGTCCACATTAAGCAGGTTATTAAATGAATCATTTTACTTTGTACGGCTCAATGCTGTAATCAACCCCTGTGACTCCATTATTAGTATGCATGTTAACACCAGAACGCACCCTTTCGATCCATTCTACGGCCGTATGAGTGATATTTAGGAGGAAATGAGGAGCTACTGCCCTGATAAATAAGCTAAGAAAAAGGTAGACTAATTAATGTTAAAGTTTAACTGAGTATGTGAACAGGAGGAAATGCATTCGCTAAACCAGTGTGCGTCAAGAAGATGGGAAACACACCTCGCGTTACTTTGAACAGAACTGGCATTAAAGCAAAACACACACATGTCGAGGCACATGTGGTGAAAGCAACAAGGAGATGGTGTGTGTCCCATAGTTTGACTCGGTGAAAATGATGTCCACTTTTGAAGTTTGCTTCAAAAATGTCTGAAGTCTTGTTGGAAAATGCTCGGATGAAATATGGAAGTGTGAAATGTGGAAAATGGGTGATTGATGAGTGGAAGGAAAGTGTCATTAGGCATTATAAAACATTACAAACACTTCATGATAACAGTTAATAATAAAATATAATAATAAACAGTTAAATAATAAAATTATGAGAATAAAATGTTGAATTAAGTTTGGTATTTTTAAGAAGAAAAGTAAACAGCCGTTACCTGCCAGAGTTTTATAATCGAGCAGATCAAACAAAACGATAGCCACTGCTGACCACGTGATGATAAGGGCCATGACCATCAGCCAGGCCATTGGTGAGGTGAACGTTAATATGACATCATCCAGAAATGTCCTCTGATTGGGCCGAGATGGAGAGGCCACCTCCCTGATGCTGGTCTGACTGCTCATTGGTGAAGATAGCTGGGAGCAGAGGGAGAGAGGAGAAGGAAGGAGATGGAAACTTGAGTTTGAAGGGGGTCTGGGCATTGAAATACTTGCAAGAATGTTTAAAAATTTTAAAGCATCACTGCAAAACCCATTCAGTGTAAAGTTACTGAATCCCCCACTGATTACTGAACAATATTGGCCTGTGCATTGGCAAATTTGCACACAATATAATATAATTTTATATAAAAATGCATTCTCAAAGTCGTATCATTGTAATAGTGCTGAACTAACACACTTTATATTTTGATTCAATTCTTTTTTAATTTATTTAATGTATTTTTTAATGTCTGTTATTTATTTATATTAATTTAATGTAAGCTTTGTCTGTTAATTCGTGAAGAGTACTTACACAGACTTTCATTGCTCAGTGTAACCATTGTGTTTTGCAGTGTACATGACAATCATTTGTTATTTATTAGCAAATTACAATATATGTGTGAGTCCTAGCTAGGCTTTCTGGATTGTAAGAAGGCATTACAATAGTGAGAACTCTAGTGATTCATTCCAGCATGGCATGAATAACATGTCAAATTATTTCAATTTCAATTTCATGTTTTTTTATTTTTTTATTTTAAGAATAAGTGGGGCATAATTTCAGTGAGACATATATAGATGTGCAACAAATTGCTTCTTTTAAGTGTAAAGTGACCATGACAAGCTCGAAACGTGAGTTCAAGTGCACTGCAACTTAAGGAAACACAGGAAAATAGAAAAATGCTGAGAAAGCCTACAAAACTCAACAGAAGTGTTTTTGGGGGAAGCAATAACGTGACGGACCAGCTGCAGAATGATAGAAATGGAAACATTAGAATGATGACACACCTAAACAAAGTGAAGGATTCATCGGTGTTGTGAGGGAGAAAAAGATGTGGATAATGTTTGTTGTTTTAATCACACGACGCATATAATACCGTAGATACATGTTTGCTATTAGCTGTTTACTGTTAGCTTGTCACTTCTGCAGCTGCTCTGTAACATTATTGTCTCCACAAAAACACTTCTGCTGTATTTTGTAGGGTGTTTTTATTGTTTTTTTGTGAAGCCTTTTTTTTTCTATTCCAGTTGTGTTCTATTCATATTTTATTATTTATTTTATCTTTTATTATCTGCTTGTGTTTTCTTAAGTTGCAGTGTGTTTGACCTCTCAGGGCCACCGTAGAATGCATTGAAATAACAATCAAAAATATGGCTGAAGAAGAGGGAGTTTTGTTAAATAATAACATAATAAGATGTACATATAAGTGTATCCATAAATATTAAGTGATGACAAAACCGTTACCTAGTTAACGCTCAGTTCTAGCTTACTTACCGACTGTAGTTTACCAAAAACGTTTCTTCTGTGACTTCAGCGAAGTTAGGGTAGTTTTCCTAGGTCCAAGGTTTTAAAGCAACGTTTAACAGAAACAAATAATCTGATATTAAATGACAATTAGCATTAAAACAGATGTTTCAAGCATTTTAAAAACCACACAAACCTCTGGAGCGTTGGAGGGCTAAATGTTTTGTGGTCCTAAACTGACAGTGAATGCTGGTTACAGGAGTTGCAAAGTGTGTTATGTGACATTGTGCAGATATGTTACCACCACAAATTCACTGCACCCGCACTGTCAATTTGTGCTCAATATAACAGAGTAACTGGCACGTCTGTGGCATTGATGTTAGCAGCTCAATGCGCAGCAGGTGTTTATTTATGCAGCATTTTGTTTTTCTACGTCAGGATGAACACAAGCTGCATGAGGAGGAGAGGGGCAGAGCGACAGAAAGACGAGGAAGAGAGAGACAAACAGAAGAGATAAGACGATTACATCCCCGCTCCAAAATCGGCGCTTCAAGACAAATTACTTCTCTAAACAAAGTTTTCATCACTGTATGGCAGCGGGGGCCGCGCTCCAGTAACATGATTACATGCCCGTGTTAGGTTGTTTGTGTTCATTATGTGGCGCTTGGGATGATTCTTTTTTTCTCTCCCCTCTTTCTGCGCCTGCCTCTCACACGGCGTATCTGCTAATATGAAAGGAGAGATTTGAAGAAACTGCTCTGTATCCTTCTCTTTAATTAGACTCTGAAGGATGCAGATCCATGTGAGTGCTGCGTGCTTTGTGCAGGTCTGGTTTAAGCATTCATTATGAAAGTCTCATTAAGAGAATCAGCTGCTGTTTCTCACCTTTGATGCCAATTAATTTAAACTCAGTATAGAGTGGTGACAATGTTTTTGCTGTCCTCTTATTACATAATGAATGTACCACAAGGCAAAATGCATACCCATGTTATTTCTCCACTTTCTTCTTCTGCTGAGTTAAACCCAGTCACGTGAGTATCTGGGCTACATTGTACTCTATAAAGTAGCAGCTATTATTTCTTGATATTTTGCAAAGAAAATGGGAAACAGGTGCTCTGATGTATTGAAGCATGTGTAGACATTTGTGGAAATACTGTATATAAGGCAAACTGGACAAATCTAATGGGCTTGAAAGTCAAGATTTAGTATGACCACCTTTGTCCTTCTCCAGGCTTCTTTAAGGAGATTCAAAGCTGTTCTTTGGATGTTGGCTTCCTTTTGTTCTGTTCTCTGTCAAGATCATCCCAAACTGCTTCACAAATTTTGAGGTTTGGGCTCCGAGGTGGCCAATCCATGACCGATAGTGTTATATTGTGTGTTCTTTTATCCACTTTTACTGCATTGACAGCGTGTTTCGGATCATTGTCATCCTAAGAAAGTGAAGCCATTTCCAACTCGACAGTTTCTAAAGGGTATTGTATGATGGATTGAAATCCAGCAACAAACTCCCCAACACCACTGGCTCTAATGCAGCTCAAAACCATCGCAGAGTCTTCATCCTATTTTCCATGCTATAGGCGGTTGTGATCTCACTGTTGGACCTCCCTCCTGACCTGGCGATTTGAACCAAATATTTCAACTTTGGATGAATCGGTCTGTTGATTTTCAGTCCAGTTCTTCTGTAATTTAGCATACCTCTGCCTTTTCTCCCTATTTCCCTTCCTTAAGAATGGTTTTTTGACAGCCACCCCTCCACTGAGCCATTTCTGATGGCTTTGACAAACAGAAGGTGGATCAACTGAAGGTCCAGATGCATCTCCCAGGTCTTGTTTAAGACCTGAGACTTGAAGATACTCTTCATCAGCTGTTTGTAGGCCTGCCTTCTTTTGTGCTTCACTTGACCAGTTTCCTTAATTTTTTTTAAGCGCATAGTGCACGCCATGCGATAGGCTGCAAATAACAAAGTTCTTAAAGATCCAATTTAAAATTGGCTCTTTGCTCAGTTGTCTGTTCTGTGCAGGCAGAACACTGATTCATCTGTTGAGTTAGGTCCTTTTTTTTTTTTGCTTGAATGATTCACAGGTCAGTGTTAAGTGGACACACACCATGCTGCAATATATCAAGTCTCAACTAACAGCTCTTTGAGAATCACCTTGTTTGTACAAAAATAATACGTCGCGGCTGTGCTATCTTTTACATTTTTCACACATTCAATTCTTTCTTTTTTTTCAGCATGGGGTTCACAAAGTAAAATGTTAAGATTCTGTAGCTGGTCTCGGGCTGACCTTTCTTTTGCAGCGTTCAGTTAACAAGTTGCAAAATCAATTTAACATAATTCTACCCACTCACAACCTAATGCACATTTTTGTGTTCGTCTGATTCGAGAAAGCTGAGCATTGATCTGGTGAACAACAGCTGCCGTCTGTGTTATTTCAGAAGCTGAGCTGAGAGCGCGTGCGCGTGATGTAAAGGCCGACCATTGATCAAGCGAAGCCTTGGCAACAGTTAGTCGGGCCAACATATTGATTTGCAGCAACTAAAACAGCAACAATGTTACAATGACAGAAGGACTGGAGAGCAGTCAAAATCTCCTGCAGCAGGTAGAGGGGAAAACCTGCACAGTGCAAAGATCCACTTCACTGTTCTGCTACTAAATGTATTAATTAAGTTTATTTCCTCTGTGTTTGAAAGTTTCTGTCAAACTGTGTGTCACAGTCTGCAACCTTTTCCCTTTTAATTTTCCTCACTTGCTTTGGTCTATTTCCTGAATTAGACTTAAATGGGACCTGCTTGCTCATTTTTAAATTCAATAACATTATTCTTGGACTCAACTAGAACAGCTTTGTATGACCCTGATATTTAGATGCATTAGTTTAAAATGAGTATTCACCACTGCAGCAGTGCATAGAGTCGTGGTATATAGTCTTTGAATTATAAGGTTTCATATACAGTATGAGGACTTCCGTTAAAAAACTAGGTGATCCTTAGTCAGGTCTTAAAATGATGTAAATAAAACCACAGATGAACAACAGCACATGACATATTCCACTGTGTCATTATTTACTGAACCAACACTAAACCTCACTGCAGGAGCAGTGAGTGAAAAGCCAAGTACACCCTGACTGCTTCCATAGGAATTAAGTAACAGTCACTAATAAATGCACTTGATTAATTGTCCATCAGCAAGTGTGAGCACCTCTATAAAAGCAGATGTTTTGGTAGTTTGATGGTCTGGAGCCTTTAGGTGTGTGTTAACATGAGGCCAGGGAGAAAAGACAACAGCACTGGTCGTAAAGAATTAGTTGTTGCGGCCGATCAATGTGGGAAGGGTTATAAAACAATTTCCAGGCAATTTGATCTCCATCGTTTTACTGTAAGAGAGATCATTCACAAGTCAAAGACAGTTTCTCATCTTCAATGAAATGGACAAAAAGCTGAAAAGCTACATCTCAGACTCTACGAGGGTCAGTTATTCCCAGGAGAACATGTTTTGGAACATGGCAGCATGGCTTAGGTTTGTGAAGCTACATCCTAAGAAACCACTTCTGAACTTCTGTAACAATCTGTCTTTTGACAGATGACACTAAAGCGGACATGTTTGACTAAAATGTACATCGCTGAACATTGATGAACACCAAACAGAGCGTTCCAGCACAAACACGCCACACCAACTGTCCAGCACGGTGGTGGAAAGGTGATATTTTGGGTTTGTTTTCCAGCCAAAGGACCTGGTCACTTTGCAGTTATTGAGATGACAATGACCTCCTCTATATACCAAATTATTCTAGATTCAAATACGAGACCATCCATAGGACGGACAAACCTTGGCCCACACCCGGGTCACTGAGCAGAACATACGGTGGCCCTGAGAGGCCAAACGGACTGCAACTTAAGGGGAATGGATTTTGAACATGGAGCTGCCAGGCAAAAATGGGAAAAAAGGAAGACCACGGAGAAGATTCATGAATGTGGAGAACATACAGAAGGCTGGTGTAGCAGAGGAGGATGCTAGGGATAGGGTGAGGTGGAGGAAGATGGTCAGCTGTGGCAGCTAAAGAAAGAAGATGAAAATAGCTGAGGCGACTGCACAGTTCTGCCAGCATGCATAATACATCTTGGTTACCGTACCCAATTAATACAGCAGACATGAATAATAATTTACACCAACTGGGAAAAGCATTCAGAAGATAAAGAAACTGCTTTCACAACAACAAACTGTTTTTGAACATTTCTGATCTGAGAAATGCACCAAAGAGAAAGAAATGTAATGCACTCTGCGTGTATATATCCACCTTCAAATACAGACGACCCAGCCCACCTGCTGTTACCCTCGAGCTCTGAGCTTGATCTGCACTCACACACACAATGGCCGACTGGTGCTGCCTCCTCCTCCACGACAAAGGAATGAGCAGAATTAGAACAATGTGGGTGCCGACAACTAACTGGCAAATGAAAGGGCAAATGAAAGACAACAACAGCTTGGTCAAAACTCTGAGTCACCGAATGCTGTAAGGAGGAGTCAGCACAGTACTGCTTACAAAGTAAACTTGCTAGTAATGTTTCCAGTTTTGAGCTGCTTTTATTTCACCGTCAAATGGCGGTTTGTCTCATCAGGAAAGCCCAGATGTTCATGAGTGTGAATGCAGGGGTTTTTTTGCATTATTGTCCTCGTTACTTTGAAATACAGCACCAAATACAACCCAAACCACTGATAAATGCTTGTTATCAGGATGATAAATTCCTAAAATTATCATGGATTTACTGCATGGAGGTGAAAATATATTTGCACATGTGGTTCAGTTTCTGGGCACGATAAATGAAGAGTTATTTATATGTGAGCCTTTTCTCTTTGTTCTATTTTACAAGTTATTTGATGGCACAGAGGAACAGGAAAAAGAGTAAAGCGTGAGAAAGAAGAAAGGCAATTGTTTCAACATCAGAGCGAGTGTTTTCAAATGCAGTTGTTCCCCACCTGGGGTTCAGGACCCCCTATGGATACGAAGACATGTTAGAGAGACCCCAAGATGCTTTGAAACAAAGAAAGGGGAATATATCTTTTTCCTTTCTTTTGGAAATTTCAATTCTTTGAACTCTGCAGGCTTTAATAAATAACACACGTAGCTCCATTTTAAGGGGGTCACAAGTGAAAAGGGTTGGTAGGTACAGGTTTAATGGGGGCATATAGGATGAATTATGGTCCTAACAACAGTACTGAGCAAAAAAGTTGCTTTTTCACTAGATTTTGTGCTGACAGTGGTTGTGGTTTTCTATCTTTGCCAACTGCTAATTTCAAAGCATAGTACATTTAGGACACTTTATAGTTTTTAGACACGTTGGTTTTGGAATTACAGGTAAGTGCTCAATATCATTACATCCATGCAGAAAGAGAGCAACTGGTCATCATATAGAATTAAGTCATGAAGGAGAAATTTAATGTAATTTTACTTGCAGTCTTGAGCAGTAGGTCTCAAGGCTTTCAGAAGGTCTTTCAAAGTTTTTCTGTTTTTTCATGCTTTTTCAGTCTAGTCCTTGTACCAGACCGTTTTCACAAAGTTTCTTATGTTTGTTGAGCCACTTAACACTGACAATGAATCATTCAAGGATCAAAAAACACCTCAGTAAAAGGATGAAGCAGTGTTGTGTCGACCTATAACAGACAACTTAGCAAAGGACCAATTTCAATGTGTCTCTTTAGGCACTTTGTTAGTAGCAGCCTGTTAGAAAAATGCATAGTTTGTTTGCATTTTTTCATTGAAACTACAGAAAATGACAAAGATAGCACAGTCTGACAGAGATATGAGAGTATTTTTGTACCAACAAGGGGACTCCTAAAGAGCTATTACCTGAAAACTTGCTATATCTCTGCATGGTGTGCAGTTTGTCCTTAATAGATTTGAGGAAACTGGAGAGGTGGAGGAGAAGAAAAACTATCACGAGTAAAATCTGTCTACAACAGAGAAACAGTCGTGCCCTTAAGAAATAGGAAAATATCCAGCAAAGACCCAAAACAGGACCTGAAAGATTAATCTGGGGCTTCAGTTGATCCATCTACTGTTCACTGAATCCTGACCAGAAATGGTTTCAATGGAAGGGAGACTATCAAGAAACAATTCTTAAGGAAGTGAAATAGGGAGGAAAGGCTGAGGGACACGAAATTACACAAGATTTAGAGTGAAAATCAGTGGTAACAGGTCCCAAGGAGTGGTAAACCCAGCCATCAGTAAAACATGATGGAGGCTCTGTTATGATTTGTGGCTGAAATTTGTTTGGTGAAGGTGAAGAATCCATGACTGATAGTGTTCATTGTTTGTTTTTCTATCCAGCTGTGGCACGATCACCAACACCAATGAATAGCATCTAAATGGGAGTCTTATAGTCTACACCTCATGTGTGCACATATTTCCCATTTTCCTATAATTCAAAAGTAAAAGGAATGAGGGTTGTCTCAAGACTTTTGTACAGCCACTAATGTCTAATCACAATGTCAAGAACACATTTTTAAACTGACCCTCAGTTTAAAAGACCATTTGTGGTCCCTTCAAAACCTCAAGAGGAAACGGTGACATAAGAGATATGGCCCAGATGGTTCTCCATGTTATTAATAGCGCCATCTCACTGGCTGTTAGTTACCTAATATCTATTTTAAATGACAATTAAAAAAAGAGTAACTGGGTGGATTGCAAACACTCTCACATTTCTGTTTTGAATTTATTACTTTTATAAGTTTTAAAAGAGTGAAATGGATTTTTAAAGTACCTTAGTCTTTGAAGTTGCTGGATGTTCACTGATAATCTTCAGTCCTTCAAGGGCTCTGGGAATGCTGTGTTACCATAGTATGTACCAACGAGTATGTAACTCCTTGTCAAGTCCTGTTTTTAACTCGAGTCGATTATGAGAAAAACACATTAAATTGTCTTAAGCCAGATCACAGCGGGTCTAAAAATACACAAAAACTTTCCCACAAGTGGCGTGAAACTGGGATAAAATCCAAGAAACTAAGTTTTGTGTCCCAAAAAGTTACCAGGGCGAGGTTTCTGAGATTTCAGTGCTGGAGAGAGTGGGACAGAAAGGGAGAGACTGATAAAAAGAAGCAGGGAGACGGAGTTTGACCCACTGAGAGTCACCCAGCCCCTCTCAGGGTCCAAAATAGACAGATAGGGAAGGGAGAGAGGGCGGGAGCAAGGAACGTAGAAAGGGTGTAAAAGGAACAAAAGATTTAAAGAACAAGGAAAAAGGCAGGAAGAGAATACAGTGAAGAGATGAAGGTCTAAAAGTCTCCTACTCACATATCCCAGAAACACAGAGCTTATTAATCACCAGCGAACAGCTGATATTTCATCAGTGTTTCCTCTGAGAGGCCCATTTCCTGACCTCATTTCACCCACACTGGCTTCCTAACTGTAAACAAATATAAAGACAATTCCTTTACGTCTACAAATTGAATTAAGTAGTACTATTATGATTAAATGCTTGGTGGTTCCTCGATAACACTGACAAAAGTACATTTTACAAGATTCTCAGGGGTCCAAGCAGATTCACTGTGTGCCCTTGACAAGAACTTCAAGAAAACAGAAGCACTTAAAACTTTAAAC
>NW_005187414.1:6447239-6469771 GCF_000239375.1 Pundamilia nyererei
TTTTTTTTTCTTATAATGGTACACTTTGTCAGTTTAAATATTTCCAATGTTTTCTATGTTCCATTGTGAATAACATTTGGCTTTATGGGATCATTCTGGGGTTTTTCTCCATTTTCCACAATGACAGAAACACAGTTTGAACTCAGGATAATAAATATTCAAGTATGTATCCTATCAGGTGCAGTTTGGGGGCACTGGTTAGCTGGCCTCTTATAAAGTTATGTTAGTAGTAATAGTAGTAGTAGTGTTACAGCACAAGCTTTGCTACTGCCTCTAGATCTAATTCATTCTCATCCCAAGACACGTCAAGAGACTTTTTAGTCATGTCTTGAGAAGATCATGTTTTGTGTCAGTGCCATTCTGCATTAGTGTTGTGTGTTAAAAATGACCCCTATCTTCAGAATTCAAAAATTAAACGGATCCTTTGTGTGATCATATGTGACAAGCTGAGAGTGACAGACCCATCTCACTGTGGTGTCGACGCACTGACACCGCAGGATACACCACCTTCCGTGTATATGAGGGACCTCAACAGCTTTGACAGGAAGCACAGTACCTGGAAAAATCTTCCAGCGAATGCGGTTGGTCCGTTATCCTCCACCTGCAAACAGTGATGAAAACAGAGACAGGACTCTTGTGCTCTGCATATCTCAAACTACATTTTCAGGATCATATACCCACACCAAAACCTTTTTTTTTATTACTTGTTTACTGGTGAGCGTGTTGCAGCTTTAGTCCTGATTTTCCATTATTACTTTGTGATCTCATTTGATTTTTCTCTCAGCTAGCTGTTTCGAGCACACACAAATGCACACCCGTGAGAGATGTACTGATGAAACCAAACACCCAAAGTAATTCTGATGAAACTAACAGCAATCAGCAAGAATGGCGCTCATGTCTGCTCTACAGTACGTTGTGTCTGCCGGCGTCTGGCTTTGTGTGCCAGTCTGACAAAAAATACACAGATACATCTTGTTTTTGTATATTTGCAACTGTGACTCAGCATATTGAAGAGGTATGTGCAGAAAGTCCCCAGTGATGCAGTTGTATAACAATTCCAGTGGGTTTTAAGAGACTAACCATCACACTGACAAATTGAGGTCCTCCGTGACAGTGCATGGAGAGCTTTACTGATCCCTGGGCACTGGCACGAGTTCAGATCCTGGAGAGATATTCAGCCCTCCTGCTTCCTGTTCAGCACCTAGGACAGCGAACAAGGACAAGCTCCCACCTGAGGCCAGAAGACGCAGCTGGATGGGATGTGTCCAACAATCTGGTTCAGTGCCTCAGGTGAACAGTTAGAGCTGAGGTTCATAAATCTCAGTATGGGAGAGTATGAAGGCATTAGTGTGAACCTTACACAAGTTCTTGGATACCACTACTAGCATGATGCTAAATCTTACTTTTAAGACTTGAATTAAAGCTCAGTGAAAAAGATTACAGTTGATAAAGTTTTGGGTTTTTTTTTATTTCAAGTTAAGTGATGTGGTACACAATGTCAAGAATTAAACAGCATAAATGGGTGGGCCATTTATGTGGATACACCGTAATAACATGTGAATGGTTGGTGATATTAAAGTCCTGTTTGTGGCACATTAGTATATGTGAGGGGGCAAACTCCTCAAGATGGGTGGTGACCATGGTGGCCATTTAGAAGTCGGCCATCTTGGATACAACTTTTGTTTTTTCAATAGGAAGAGGACCATGTAACACATTAAACTTATTGGTAATGTCACAAGAAAAACAATGGTGTGCTTGGTTTTAACGTAACTTTATTCTTTTATGAATTATTTACAAGTTTCTGACCACTTATAAAATGTGTTCAATGTGCTGCCCATTGTGTTGGATTGTCAATGCAACCCTCTTCTCCCACTCTTCACATTCTTCATCAGTGGATGTCCTAGCTTCATTCAGCAAGAGCCCACAGCATAGCACAAAATTATATCAAATTAAAGGTTTATTTAAGTTAATTTCACTTGACCAGATTCCATGAAAATTATTTTTTTACATTGTAACTTATATCAAAACGTTACATGTAATCAAAATACTTAAAATATACATTTGGGGCTTTTTTGTGTAGTTGCTTTCCCATAATTTAAAATGTATTTTTGAGGAGATTTTTAGCTTTTACTGAAGAAGACAGGAAAGCTGAGAAAGAACACAGGGCAGAAGAGACAGAGGCAGATTTGAACTTGGGCCACTGCAACAACTTTATAGAAAATGGGCTGCTTTCTTTGTCATCTTTTATATACAGTCTGTATATGTTGTGCTTGTTAGCTCCTTATAGTGTTACCTAAATTAAACTTGAGGAAAGAATAAAATATTTGTAAGGCCAAAAAGAACTAAATGTGTGCAAGACATTGTTGATCCAACATTTTGAGTTTGGATTTTCAAGTTCAGTTTACGATTGAATATTTTCTCTTGAATTCATAGTTTTCCTACCGTTCCTCAGTGTTTCCCATCTAATCCTGTGGTTTCAGTTTCCCTATGTTAAGTTTGTAGTTGCTGTTTCCACTTCCTGTCTTATTTTAATAGTTTGTATAGCCGCCTGTGCCTTGTTTATAGTTTTACTTCCCTTCCCTTTGTCATCATTGATTTGGTTTACTTATCCTAATGTTACCCAGCTATGTCTTGTATTTTCCTTTGCGTTTTTCCTCCCTAAATGTATCCATTCAATCCTTGGTCCCATTTCCTTTGGACCAGTGGTCTCCAACCTTTTTTGCGCTACGGACCGGCCTTTAAGGTGTCGTGGATAAATACAACAAAATAAAACCAGTACCAATAGAAAAAAAGAAGATTTATTCATAACACACGGGACAAGACCCAGGTAAACCGAGTTAACTATAAAAATGATTTTAAAAACATAACTATAAAAACCCTCAAAACCATCAATTTCACACCCGAGCTTCAACTCTTGCAGCCCAGCACCAAACGAGTCACGTACCGGTCCATGGCCCGGGCATTGGGGATCACTGCTTTGGACTGTTTCAGCTAACATTTATTAAAAGGTAGGCTTAAGTTTTTACCTCGCCTGCCTCTGATGAGAGTGCATTCAGGTCCTTATTCCTCCCAGTCTACATCTAAAGCTTTAATTTTCACATTGGAATTAATTATAAGCTAAATGAGGAACGCCATCAATTCTCTGGAAAAACATGTAATAACCCACAGGTACATGATGGAGTGTTACTTCACGTAATGAGCTGCTAAGTCGTCTTAACATGTCAAATTAAGATGTATATTAGACTGAATAAGATGTGATTTTAAATTACAAATTAATTTGGGGGCCGGATGCTTGCTCGTTCCATGTGCTTCCTTAGTAATACTGCCAGGGGGTACCAGTCACCTATTTTGGATGAATAGATAGCTGCAGGCCTTTAAGCAGCAGAGGACAGCAAGGACACTGTTATTAAACAGATGTGAAGAACAGACCAGTCATACATCAACCGTATATGTCTGTCTTTCCATGCCGCTCCCTGCTCCTTCATTACTGCCTGACTTTTTCACCTACCCTCTTTCTTTTCTTCCTCTCCTCCCTCTTCTCACTTCTCCTCTCTGCCTTTGTAACTGTATGTCCTCCTTTCACCCTCACCTCTCCCTAGTCCTTTTCTTAGTCTCCTCTTCTCTCCTCCTGTCCCTTTGTTTGTCCAACCTGTTCTAGAGTTACACTTCTTCCATTCCTCATTCTTTCCCCCTCCATCCATCTCCCCTCTCTTTTCACATCCTGCACTTATCTATCTCTCCATCCCTTGCTGTCTTTGTTTCTCTCACTCTCACCCCCCACACACACACACACATGAACACACAACTCTTCTTATTAAATTAGTAATAATGTCACCATGCTCCCTCCCAGGAGGCCAGTGTTATTGACTTCATTATGCAAATGTAAACCAGCCCAGAGCTATACTACTGATGGGATAAGACATGTACACACACACAAACACACACACGCTGTTTATAGGGCGAGTGTGCTGGCCAGGAAAAATTTCTTGCTGTTTCAGATAATTATGTCAACCAGTGGAGTTGATGTGTGAATTAGCATGAAATCTGCTAAATCCAAAAGGCCTGGGGCTTATGATATCAGTCTTGGAGTGACAATGTGTTAGTATTATACACAAGACTAGACTATGGAATAGAGTAGAATAGAATAGAATAAACACATTTGATTGTGTAAAAAATTGGCAATGTTCACATAAAACATATTAACTGTAATGCAGGCCAAGTTACCCAACAGGTATCTGAATGGCCCGTGACATGTTGGAGTTATTTTGGCTTTGTGGTTTGGCCAGGCAGCGACCGTCCTCTTATTCGGTCTCTGATCTGTTGAGCACGCAGTTCGTTCTATAGTAGTGGCACTGACTGATAAGAGTTGCCAAACCCTGCTGTGTCTTGATACAAGTTCACAGACCTGGAAACATACTGGAGTGTATACAGAAAACACACAGGCTCACATATGGGCACAAATACACACACACGTTCAGCCACAGTATTGGCAGACTTGGTCGGGACAGATGGAAAGACAGCAGAGAGCAGGGAGGAAGTGGAAATTAAAGTCACAGTGTCAGGATGAACAATTGGAGCTCAGGGACAAGCAATACATGCTGTTAAAGTATTCCACCTCAATATTAATCAGTGGCACAGTTTTCCTATTTACAATTCTTCATTAATTACAGTTTGAACAAATAAAAATACAGTTTGTTTTTCTAACACCAAAATGTGTCACCATTGTTCGGATAGTACATGCCGCTTTATACCGCTTCAGCTGATTTACTGAAATGCTTAGGTAGTTGTTTTGACTTCCATTGTTGCTTAATTAAAATTGCCTAAACATCTGTCTTGTTTATTTGATTTGAATCCAATATCCTATTGAGCCTCTCTGGCACTTCTTTGAAATTAAACCTCCACTTAACAAACCTTAAAGCCATAGTTTGTTACTTACCATGTAGCTGCAGCTCATTTGCTCAGCGTAAGCCCAAAGAATTCAAGTAAGAGCAACTCATGATCTGAAATAAAGCTTAAATAAAACATTAGAAATCATAGAATTAATAACTGAATTAGCCAATATAAATATTTGTTGACTCGATGATATTTCTTGATGATGAATAGGCAATAAACTTTGTACACAGACTACTGACTTTAGCTTTCTGTCTTTATCTCATCATGACTGGATATTAGATGAAACAAGACAAACTGATAACATACCGCTTTGTTCCGCCTTTCTTTTGTTCATTTATGCATGCTGACAGCCTTGTCCAACTTGCTGCACTTTTTCTCATCATCTTCACCTTTTTGAACTCTCTCCAAGCTAAAGAGTTGTAAAATGTCATAACTGTAGTCGTTATCTAAATATGCACTATTGGCAGACGGTGATGAGTCGTATAGGATTTTTTAAAAACCCATTCCTTTAGCAAAAGGAGGAATAAAAAACTCTCTTCACACACAAAAACGTATTACTGGCAAATTGTGCATTAATGATAAAAGTATTGCAGCAAATCTGTTTAATCTCCAGTAATGCATCACATTCTGTAAAATCATCAGTTTGTATTGTAACTGTTCCATGAGGACTGCATATCTCTAAAAAAAAAAGGTTTTAATGAGCTCAGGAATACAGGTATACACCTTAACTCTCAATATCTACAGCAGGATTGAAAATATTAATGCAAAATGAAGGCGCTGTATTAGCAAAACAGCTGGTTTAACTTTGTACATTCAGTCAGCCAAGTGATATCTCAACCATGCTAATCATCAAAGTGCTGACTGAGCCTGCACCTATTCAAGTTGTCTGTTTCATTGAAGCAGACATGGAAATAGTTCCTCTCTCAATCATCAAGGTTTTCACTGCTAATGTGCAAAAGGACTTGTTAACATTTTAACACCAGTCTAACTCTTCTACATCATGCACGCACGTTGGCAGAGGTTGTTACTGAGGAAAAACTTTTCTGTAACACTGATAACTCACAGAGGGCTTGTTTACTTGCAAATTCTAGCTCTGTTTCTACACAGAGCGGAGCGGCAGCTTTCCCAGTTCTCCATCAGTTTCCCGTGAGAGATGGTTTATCTATAATGACCAGAAAAGGCTATGTTTTCTGGAGATGCCCATCAAAATACTGGGCCCTTAAAGACTCCAGTGCAGTAGGAGCCAAGCTGACACAAACCTGCTTCCAGAGACAATATTCAAATGCAGCCACAAGAACACAGGAATTAAAAGGTTGAATGCAGCAAACAGTTAAGAAGTTTTGTTACAACACTATTTGAAATGATTGAGATCATGTTCATTTTGTAATGTTATAATTAATGTCTACTTTCAGATTTTACTGGTCAAGCACTGCTTGCCTTGCTTGCTCTAACTGAATGACACTGCTTTATAGAATATTTACACTTACTTAGAGCTTACTTCCTCCTATGCTTAGCGGCGCATCGGGCAGCTAACGGTCTCCATCGATGTCAGTCAGCGGTGACTGCTTCAGCTTCTGCCCAGGCGATGGATGGTTTTCAGATCATCCATAAACGTTTGACACCATGTGATCTTTGGTAAGCCTTGCTTTCGCTTGGTAGTGCACAGGAACCATGTAATGGCGATTTTTTGGCCAGGCGATAAGGGGGGTAGACGTAGCCAATGTCGTTGCAGAAAGGGGCTTCTGCTTTGCAGGCCATATTCTACGTCTACCCCCTTATTGCCTGGCCACGGTTGCTCTTACATAGAATATTTACAGCCTGGTACAAAAAACTGTTCTGTTGGTTTTATCATACTGGCTAGCTAACATTAGACCTGTCCAGCTCTAACCTGTTATCCAAATATGTATCCCCACAACTCAACATGTTAATCTACAAACTATTTTTCTCAGGAGACTTTTTGAGTGGTCGTAATAAGGTTTATTATGACTCAGGTGTTACATTAATTGAGTTACTTTTTTCTGTTACTAGATAACACAGAGAAAACTAGAAAGAAAAGTGGTAAATCTATACATCCTTCTTTTAAATTCAGTTTATTAGTAAAACGATCATTTCCGTCCTGTATATTACCACTGTCATTTACAGCATGTAAGCGCAGAATTCGCAATACTGTGCAAACTCATAGCCTCAAACATACGATAATGTGGTTCTCAGTATATTGTATAAAGGATGAGAAATCCTTTTTTTACCTGTAGTTCAGCCGAAACTGAACTACAGGTGAATAAAGTAAAAAATTGTTTAAAGAGCCAATTCGCTGACCAACTTACTGACCGTTTGTAAAAGGGGCCGATGCCATCTCACAGTTCACTGCCTCAGTTTTAGTTCAACAATGTAGAGCTCTTAGACTGACAAGAATATCTCTTTATTCATCTGTCTGGTTCCACAATTCAAAGGAAAAATGGAAATGACATTTTTACACAAGTTTAAAGCACACAAAGCTTCAATTTCTTCAAAATATTCTGCATTTAAAACAACTGAAACCAGGCAGACTCATCAATTTCAATAAGATTGTACTTCTGATAGAGACTTTGGAGTGACTGTGTTATTTAGCGCCAGATTGTGCCAGAGACTGACTGACTAGCTGTGCTTCCATCTGCCTGTTACTCAGCAGTGTCTGACTAACTGACTGACTGACTTATATAGAGCATCAAATGATATAAAAACAGCTATTAGACACAGCTATTCGCAAAGATTATGCTTTTGATTCCGCCTGTCTGGTCAGAAGGCATTAGAAATGAGGAGCTGCACACCAGACACCTCATGCATTTTTAACCAATCAATATCCTCTGTTCTACATCTCTTTTTCCTTCTCTATTGCTCAATTTTTCTTTGCCTCTCTCTGTCTGCCCTTTGCTTCCTTTACTCGCTGACGTTCATGCTGCTGCTTTATGCTGTGATTATTTTTCTCTCTCTCATCTCGCTCTGTTTGTTCTCTCTCTCCATCACTTGCCACAATATCGCTCTCAAGCCAGCTTCTTGTCTTTTCTTTGCTCTGTCTCATTTGCCTTTTGTTTTTCTTTGCTCCAATCACCACGATCTCTCTGTCTTCATATTCCCATCCAATTTCTTTATTATACATTATTAAAGACATGATTCATTTTGGAAATCACCTGACCTTGGATTTGACTTATTCAGTAGCCTTTCTTTCTTTCTTTCTTTCTTTCTTTCTTTCTTTCTTTCTTTCTTTCTTTCTTTCTTTCTTTCTTTCTCACTTTCTTGCTTGCTTGCTTTCTTTCTGCATTATTTAGACAATATTCCTAAACTGGGGAATATTCAAACTGGGTTCTAAGCATGCTTAAAAGAATCTAGGACACTAATTTGACAAATTTATGCTACTTCTGATTTTTATTTATTTCTTTTTATTTATTAATACAATCTTAAAAAGCAGCACAAATCTTGGAAAACTATCTTAAATCAGTGTGGCTCACCACTAAGGGGTGTGAGTGGTAAAATACAATACCATTACCCAACCACTAGCCTGAACCGATGACATTAGGTCCATGTTTTCACATTGTTCATGCTAAATCGTGACTCTACTATCCAAATGTTCCAGCAGAAAGACTCATCAGACCAAGCAATCTTCTGTTGTTGAATTGTAGCTTTACATAGCTAACAGGAGTGGTATGGCTTTTGCTGCTGCAGTACATCTGCTTCAAAGTTTAACGCGTCGCCCATTCAGAGATGCCCTTCTGCATACCTTGTTTGTAACAACTGATTATTTGAGTTACTGTTAACTTCCTATCAGCTTGAAGCAGCCTTGGAATTTTTCTCTGATCTCTGGCATCAACAAAGCATTTTCAACCCTAAAAATGATTGTGTAGAAAAATCCCAGTAGATCAGCAGTTTCTGAAATACTCATGTCAAGCTAAGAGTCACTTAAATCACTTTTCTTTCCCATTTTGATGCTCAGTTTGAGGTTCAGAGTGTTGCCTTTACCATGTCTGCATGCCTAAATGAGGCCGGTAAGTGTACAGTCGGTGATCCTTGTGAAATTACAAGGCAAGTCTTTGCAAAATGAAAAAAGTGACACATTTGATAGCAGCGTTCTTAGATGTGTTTCTACTTGGTTTTCAAGTGGTGATGTAAGAAGGAAGGCTGCCCTTCAGATTTTATAATTGTTATGGAAAAAAACTAGGAATGGCAGAATTAAATGTATTAAACAGAAACTCAACCAGAGCGGAATTTGATAACAGGACATCAAGCTTGTTGTGGTTTACATTATACATTTAGCCCCTGTTCTTGATAAAAATGACAAACGCAGTGAATCGTATTGGGCTCCCGTGAGCTACTGCTGCAATATCAAGATCTAATAGCACTTACTGTTGTGCCTCCAGACACACACACACACGACTGAGTACATGCACTATCATGAGCCCTCGCACATAGACAAACACTTGAGGCCAGCCTATTAAGAAGGGAAAATGCTTTCAAAGATAAGAAGCACTAAAAGAAAGGAGGAAAAAAGCTGGATTAGTGTGTGTTTATGACGTAAATGTCTGCATCCACACTGTGAGGGTGTCTTTGTTTGGTGCACAGTCACAATAAAATTCTTTGAAGACAAGAAAGGAAGCTTTTATTTTAGGGTTACTGTTACTTATTTTATGTCATCAAAGCTTCTTAAAGGTTACCATTATGTTTCAAGGTAATAAATGAGTGTTTGTGAAAATTAAAGTGTTTTGTTTTTTTGTTTGTTTTTTAATTTTAGGAAATTTATTTGACCTCGAAAACTTGAAACGCTTCTGTGAAAATAAAAGCTAATTCCTGATGTTAAAAACAGAACCTGACAGCATTGAGACTTTGAGGTTTGTATGTTCTCTTGGAAAATATGAGAATTTACAGGCATTTGTTGCTGTCAGTGTCGTGATTCTGTTTAAATAAAAGTCTTTATGCAGTGTCTTGAAAGGGCAAACCACGAGCTAAAAACTGCTCCGTTTTGTTGCCCGAGCACATCAACAGATTAGGTGATAGATTCGACCTTCTACCACCACCCGATCCATGCTGTGCTTTCCGCATTGTGGCTCATCTGTTGTATTAAGCAGAGTGAATTCCTGTTGTTAGAGATGCCCATACTGTTGAGATAAATGTGCAAAAAATGTGAGAGCCTGGCATCTCCACCTCCTCACCCTGGTAGGTGACAGGTGTCTGTATTTCCCGGCTCTGCCTGAAATATTTTTCCTGCTGCTGAACTGAAAATGTTTCTGCTTTTATCAAGCAACAAGCTCTCCACCACACTGTCCATAATTAGAGAAACGGGACAGGTGGCAGTGCCTCTCAGAGAACAAATCAATATGGCTCTGCACCAAAGGCCATGATTGGGAAAATGTGTTGGGTTTTTTTCCTGTCACGGTGCCCATGTGAAACGATGGTTTTACCAACAGTGTATATAACAAACATGACATGAGAGCATCATCCAAGTACTGATTGGATTAGAAATGATGGAAAGCTAAATAATATTTCTTTCAGTGTCTTAAGAGCTTGAAGCCAGGAGGGTTCTTCACTTCAGATCACCCCAATTAATCTCAGCAGATTGCTGCCACTGCCTGAACCTGTTTCTGCGGGAGGTTTCTTCCTGTTAAAATGGAGTTCTTTCTTCCTACTGTCACCAAGTGTTTGCTCATAGATGGCATTCTGATTGTTGGGGTATTCTCTGTATTATTGTAGGTTCTTTAGCTTAAAATAGCATCTTGAGGTGACTGTTTCTGTAACTTGGAGCTGTATAAATAAAACTGAATTAAACTGAACTGAATTGCAATGAAATGAAATGAAAAAAGTGGTATTTAAACCATCTCCTCATATTTAAACCCAAGTGCATGTTGTCCCCTTTGGAGTTTGTTGCTGACCTATTTTTGATCATGAGGTAGCCCTTGCCCTACCCTATCATGTGACCTATTGGGGTCACCTGCAGCAAGGTGTGAGGTGGGGAGAGAAGGGATCTCAAGACTTCCTTGTAAATGGCTGAGAGTTAAATACCAAGGACTCTCCACCTTTTGTTTTTAGAACTGAAGAAACATCTTCAATGAGAGGTAAAGGGCACAAATGTTATGAAGTCCAATTGCTTTCATTTATCATGCTCTTAACACTAGCATGACGGCAGAGAACCTATACAGACACGCCCCTTTCAGTGTAAGCATACGTTTTAATCACGTTTTCATCTTTGTTCATGCATCAACATAGCAGAGTTTTAAGGACAGCTGAGCCAGTGAGCATGAAGTCACACTGAAATGCTCTGAACAATATTTTTTTCTCACAGAAGGCAAACTTTCTCTTCACCCAATTCAAATGTTAACAGCCTATTAAATGGCCATCAGTTGTGATTACTCTGACATGGAGAGTAGGCGTCCTTGTGGAATGATTTGCAGGCCAGCAGGTGTGTTATCATCCATTCTGGTCAATTATAAACAGAACGTATGATGTAGGTGACCTCCAGTGCTCAGGAGAAAGTGCGTGTAATACCTCCAGGAGACTCGTTAATACTCTAACCTCTAAAATTGAGTTTTCTCACATAGGTGCACTGCAGGACACAAATCAGGATTTTTTTCCTAATCCGTTGGTCAAATCTGTGTGAAACTCATCAGATTTTTTCTTCTACCACCCATCCAGCCTCCTTGTGCCAACTTCTCCTAAATGGATTTTCAGCAGCTCTGCACAAACACCATTACATGAGGTGATAATGACCTTCTGAGCCTACTAGCTGGCGGAGGAGGCTGTCTACTGACAATATCTATGGGATCGACAACAACAACAGCGAGCTTTTCTGTTTTTCTCTTCATTTTATAATCTACAAATGCAGACCTGAACAATGGACCATGTTACCACCTATATATTTAAAGTGGGTTCTCTTAGCTTCAGCAGCTGAGCTACACTGCTATGTTGCAAAAAAGTATGCTTAGGGAAGCTTGTTTTCTAACTTGTTTAACATTTTAAGATGTTTGTAGGGATGGCTGTAGCTCAGACGGTATAGAGCAGGTTGGTGGTTCGATGCCTGGCTGCTCCAGTCTGCATGCTGAATATCCTTGGGTGAGATACTAACCCCACGTTGCTCTCTGATGCATGAGTATGAATGTGTGTGAATGCTAGATAGAAAGCACTTCCACAGAAAAAAGTGAATGAAGTAAGGTGTATTGAGTTCTCAAGTAGAGTGAAAAAGCATTATATAAGAACCAGTCCATTTACCATTTCAACATGATGAATGATCTTTTCCTAAGCAAACCAAGTAGTTTTTTCCATGTATGTAACTGTCACGGTATGGGTCTGTGACCCAGTGTTTTGTGTGTGTTTTAGTTATATTCTTTGATTATTGTTATTCATGGGTTTTGGTTCTGCTTGTGTTGTACTTTTAGTCCTAGGATTTTGGTTTCTGTTACTTTGCCTTGTCACTCTTGTCTCCATGTTCCCTCTGTTTTTCCAGTCAGTGTCTAGTCTGCATCTTTTTGATTGCCTCGTGTTTCCTGTTTTACTTTGAAAGTTTGTATCCTATGTCAGTGTATCTAGTTTTGCTTAGTCCCAGCTTAGATTAGTCCCAGCTGTGTTTCCCTCCTGTTTCCCTCATTACACCCTTGTGTATTTAAACCTTGTGTCTTTGTTGTGTCTTTGGTTGTGCTGTGTGTTTTCTCTATGTTCCTCACCATCCTCGCACCTAGTTTCTAGCGTCCCAGTTTATAGTTTCCTAGTGTCTTTGTTCCTTGTCCTTAGTTTTTAATTTTCTCCTTTTGGATTTTGCTTCTAGTATGTTTTTGCTCCAGCGTAATAAAGCTGCATTTTCCTTTCGTGTCTATAAGTCCTGCATTTGGGTCCTACATCCTGGTGCCACACAGCATAACCTGACAGAAACCAAGCAATTTTGTCGTCTTAGTTAGCAAAACAGGAACTGATAGACCTCCTGAGTAAAAGTGTAAGGTTTGACTTGTACCACAGAGAGTAATATTTCTTATGTTGAGAACCTTGATTGTGAAACTAAAATATGTATTTAGTTGCTTAAGATAGGGGGGAAAAAAGATCAAATATCTGGCTTGTACTTTTGCCAAAAAATATTCCTAGAGCATGTCAGCGTTCTCTTCAGTTTCTTTCTTCTTCCTTTTTTTAAAATATATTTTTGTTATTGTTTCATTGATGCAAAGCCACGTTCTTGTCAGTAAGACAAAATGCACGTGACAGTCCTCCATTTTAACGCGCTTTATTTCAGCCTGTTTGCTGCAGCAGTGTGCAGAGATCTCCTAAGTTGCCTTAGTCTAACTCGGTATGCGCTTTCATGTTTTTGCTGCTGTGATCTGCATTTTTCTTCTATTTTTACATCAGGACCATTAACATGGAGGTTCCCTTTTTCAGAACAGTGCATTATCCCCCTGTGACCCTCTTGTGTTGCACTTCCCATGCTCGCCCTTCTTGTCTGTCGCTGTCATTGCCTTTCCTCTGTTTTTTCCACCCATGTCTTGTTTTCCCCTCTATTTGATCTCATTTCTGTCCATCCTCAATTTTACAGGGTGTAAACAGTGTATATGAGTCTTCAGTAGTTCACTCACTGTAACTGATATTTCACAATCACATCTTTTCAACTATCACGGGTCTGCAGTTAGATTGTTGTCACATAGGACACGGTGTAGGAGGTATTGCATGTCAAAGTGGCAGAAGGATAGTGTGTGTGTGTCTGTGTTTTCCTTGCATTAGTGTGTGCGGATGCAAGTGTGTGTGTGTGGGCTGAGATAGGCTGGCAGCAGCAGGCATCTGGTGACATCTGGTCCAGACAGATAAAGTAATAAACACACACTATCTCTCTATCAGCAAGGTGTAGCCTATCGCACCTTCTCTTTCTCTTTCGTTGTCACTCCGTTTTTTCTTTTATATCACTTTTGACCTGTGTCAGAATCACTGATAGGACAGGAATCAGCAAATACTGGCAAAGCAGTGTTTAAAATCAGGATGGAAATGATAACAATAGGTAAAATAACCAAGTATGCATTCTAAACTAATGAATCTTTTATCTATTTATTTTACTATTTTTAATAGTGGAAATTGTCATGAATGTAATAAAAAAAAGGTGCAGTAATAATAATAATAATAATAATAATAATAATAATAATAATAATAATAATAATAATGGATTGTACTTATATAACGCTTTTCTAGGCACCCAAAGCGCTGTACAATTCCACTATTCATTCACTCTCACATTCACACACTGGTGGAGGCAGCTACAGCTGTAGCCACAGCTGACCTGGGGCAGACTGACAGAAGCGAGGCTGCCATATCGCGCCATCGGCCCCTCTGGCCCCTCTGGCCATCACCAGTAGGCGAAAGGGTAAAGTGTCTTGCCCAAGGACACACCGACCAGGACAGAGAGAGCAGGGGGTTCAATCCCCCTGCTCTTCCGGTTACAGATGAGCTTCCCATCCCCTGAGCCATAATCTGTTTACGCTTCCTTTTGACAAGATCTAAGAGACAAAAGGACAAAACCAACAAAATCTCAGCGGCATGTTTTGGGTCATTGCCATCCTGGAAGATCCATCTACGACCCATCTTCAGGGTTCTGGCTGAGGGAAGGAGCCCGATTTTTTCATCCAAGATTTTACAATAAATGGCCCTGTTCATTGGCCCTTTAATTTGGTGAAGTCATCCTGTACCCTTAACATAAAAAACACCCCAAAGCATGATGTTTCCAGCTCCACGCTTCCCTCCCAGGATGGTGTTCTTTGTGGTCATTTGGTTTTGCATGATAGTGGACAGATGTACTGTATACACATGACAAGTTGGGATCATTAGTATCTGTAATCAGCTGATTGTAATCAGATTACAGAGATCAAGCACTTATTTCACTCAATGACACGCAGTTTATAACTTCCTGCAATGTGTTTCTTCTTAATTTTTGTTTGATATTATGTCTCTCCATTAAAATGAAACTACCATTAAAATTAGAGACTGTTCATTCCTTTGGAAGTGAGCAAACTTACTTCAAATAATTATTTCTCCTACTGCATCCTCATTTATCACAGGGTTCAGCAACCTTTTATATCAAAGGAGCTATATTTGAGCAATGTTTCCAACAAACAAATTTGCATGTAGCTGCAAAACATATTTGAGCCTTTTGATGAAGATGGCAAAGCCTAATAGGTATAAATTAGCCCATCAAAACTGTGCAAATAATTCTCCCCTTTCATCACAGTCTTTGATGCATTATTTAAGTATAGAACTAGAATTAAAATAATGTTTTTTAACAAAGAAACTGAACAATTAAGTTGTTCAGGTGGTGAAAAGTATTTATTAAAATGCTAAGGCTTACTTTAAAACCAACCAGCATTATGAATCTTATCTTTTCAAGTACAAATGAATCAAATTAAAAGCTTTGCTTTGCTTTGATAAAATAATAACATATAAAGAACATATAAAGAAACCGAACGACAGCCCAATAGCTTTAAAAGTGATATAAGTTAAAGATAAATAAATAAAAACAGGCCACTTTCAATTTAATTTTTCACTGAAGTCCTGAAGCAGAATACCAGTAATCCAGCAGTGTTGATTAAAAGCATAAAAATCTGCCCAAAATGGTAAAATACTGTATTTTTTGTGGTGATATTTGTTTATTTGGATTTCAAATCCATATCTAAGGAGACTCAGGACTAGTCACGGATGTCTATTCATCCATGCTAGCCCCTGACAGTGAAGCTTTAATAAAAACTAAGAGCATAAATACTACTTCACAACCGTACCCGCACAGTTTGGGTGATGTGTACTCAATTTTCTCCAACAGACAGGGTGCAAGGTGCTATCTAACACATCTGTGTCTGCACTTCTTTTAAATTAGCATTGTTATGCTTGCTTTTTGTCCTCCTCTTCTTCTTGATTTCCTTCTTTTTGTGTGTGTGGTTTCTTTTGAAGTTTAAACCCACTATTTCACTGAATCCAGATAGACTGATGGAAGGAAAGCTGGAACCTGATCAGTGGGTAAACACCACACAGTCCAATGAATTTTATTTTCCATACGATTGATTACCCTCTCTGAAACAGCAAGAAATCTTGAAAAACAAATGAAATCTTTCTGCCAACATGGGCAAGATATCCTTGCAATATTTCGTTTACCAAACCATAAAATTAAATTCAACTCACAATTGTTCTTGCTTTTCAGTTTTGAGGAAAAAAGTCATGCAGACTTTTTCACAGCAAAATTGGCCTTTTCCCATAGTTAAAGTCTGATGATTTTGTTTTTCTTCATTAAGGTTTAATCTTCAGATTATTTTTTGCTTAATCAAATGATGCCTCTTGTTTTGTTTGGAGGTTTAAAACCCCAAGATATCCCATTTCCAATCAGAGACAACAAAGAACACCAGAAAATATTCACATTTAATGAGCTGGAATCTGTTGGGGGGGTTTTCTTCTTGTTTTTCCACAGTTTCTGCAAATAATCGCTTGCTGATGAATTTGTAATTTATCTCTGGATTAACTATTTCACAGCTCCTCATTTCAGACTTTACTCTTACCTCCCATATCTGCTAAAATCACATATAAGATGTGTACACATGCGCAGGGGAGATTTGTTCTTTACTCACCCCTGAACCACACGGGGCCTCGCTTTCAGTGGTCAGAGCCTCTGTGGGTACAGGCCCAACTGGCCCCGTCCAGAAGGCTTTTCTAAAGAGCAGATGATGTGTGACAGGGAGAATTAGGAAAGCCGACTTCTACAAAGGCCTCAGAAAAGACACAAGGAAAGGTTGAGAAGGAGCTGGGAGTGGTTAAGAAAAAGGAGGCTGACTATAAGCGAGAACCTGAGTGGAAATATTGGTGGATGGAGTGATGGATGACTAAGTAAGTAAATGATAAATAGAAGGAGGGCTGGGTGGATGAATGGGTGGATGCCTCGACACATGGCCCCAGGGAGTCAGCCATTATACATGCTACTGTCACTCAAGATTAGAGGCATAATTAAACTCCTGTCCCACTGCGTGTGGCTGGAACGAGTGTGTGTTTGCATTTGCTTGTGCATGCTTGGTGTGTACCTGGATGTGTGTGTTGTTTTGGGTGCATGTGGGAGGGGCAGACTGTGACAGAGATTGATGGTGAGGGGAAAGCGGGCCATTATGTTGTCTAGCAAAAGGAGTGATAGCCTCTCCACCTCTGTGTCTGCTTAAACTGCTGGCCATTTTATAGGCGTGGCACAAGCGACCCCACAACACACACACGCACACACACACATGCACACACACACAGATTCTATAAGTCTTTAATTAGGAACAAACTGCTTATTTCGAGGAGCTTCTTGAAACTTCATTTGGCTGCAGTTGGTAGCTGGAAAGCCTCTGCTGGATTGCACAGGCACTGTGAAAACAACACAGAGCCGCTGAGCAGAAACTAAGTGCCATTTATAAATTAGACAATAACCCTCCAAAGTGTTCACCCAAGGCTCTTTCCAACAATTTATAGATATTTGCGAGTTATTTTAATAAGCTACACCATTTCCCCCTCCTCTTTAAAATGTTTAGACTTAATAGCAGGTTATCAGAAAACCATTCAGACTTCAATTAAGTGAATGAGAAATGAGGATAAAATGATTATCTTGACAGCTCAGAGAGGACAGCCGACTGAGAGAGAGAGAGATTCACGATGATGGTTAAAGGCCATGCTCACGAGCAGCTGCACACCGACCAGGGCTACGTCTCTCTCTACATGTTTGTGTTTCAGGGAGTGAAAGAACCGCGCCGCTCCCCTGCCGAGCAGAACATCAGCCTCATCAAGTCCGCCGGGCTCAGATACAGCACGGCGGCAGGATGGCTTAGGCTGCCTTCAAAATAAAAGTCCAATAAATAAAACCAATGTTTAAAAACGGGAACATATAATGCACTGAAATTTGTTGTACTAAGCAAAATTTGCTTGAATGATTTCAACTTTTAAAATATAAAAATATTTTATTATTATAAAATAATAATTATTATTATTATAATGCGTATTATTGTGTGCTTAAAAACATGCCACTGTAAACCGTATACTGGTTTTAAATTTTGGACTGACTGAAGCTGATTAAAAGTAGTTAATGTCTACACTATCACAGGTACTGTATTATAATGTATCATCCCTGTTATCGTAGGGCAGGGAAGTCAAAGTCATTTTAAAAAGGTCACACGCAGCCCCCTTTGATCTTAAGCATGCAAGACGAGTGAAACTCCGCTTTCTGTCAGCGTAAAGGCGTTTAACTGCACATTTAATAAGGTACCTTAATGTAGGGTAAAGAAGTGCAGCTTCAACAGCATATCTCAGTTTTTCTACATGATGAATGTGTAAAATTGCTGAAAAAAGTTCTTGCAGGCCACTGCACAAACTATCCCATTTTTTAAAAATTTACCTACAAATACTTAGCAGTATATTCACTAGAATAGGGGGGGGGGTAATAATTAATACATTGCATTTTAAGGGACTTTATTTTTTTTGTTTCTTTTTTTGTTTTCTTTCTCCCACAGCTGTTGAACTGTTGTGACAGAAGAAAATCAAATCTCACTTGGATCTGTCTTTATAAGATCAAATGGTCCTATACCTATGCCCAATGCATGCTGATGTTTATTTTTTATATCCTTATAAGGAGGAAAGGAAGATCAGTCCTTACAACATTTTATATGTGATATAAAAGGTCAGTTGAATAGTGCAACATCCATGATGCACATCAGTATGATGTACAATAAATATGCAAATAAAAGCAAAGTTAAGCCACTGCATAATACAGCCGGCCCCTATAAAGACAGCATATTTACAATACAAGATGGGGAAATTTGTTTTTATACTAAATTAGCCAGATGTTATTCACTCTTTGAAATTACTTGCAGTATCATTATTTGCTCTTTCTTGGAAATACTTGATACGTTACCTACTTATTTTAGTGTATATACTGGTAAGTATTTGCAGGTAAATATAATTACATCAGAAAATACATAAAATTATAGAGAATATTATAAAGTGCTATTAGCCCTGATAGCAGCGTGGTACTCCACCTGCTTTAAAGTAAAAACACTTTCATGTCTAGTGTAACTGTGATGCACTCTGTAAACTGCTGAGTATGCAGGTTAAAGGTTGGGAATAGGTAATGTGAAGGACAGACAGTAAACAGTTTAAACTGAACCCTGCACTCTTACATCACTTAGCACACACTAAGATACTGTTTGCTTTGCGCTGTTTGCTACACTTAAACTGTTACCAGTGTAGTCTGATATTTGCTATGCTGTTTGCATTTATACTGTGCTTTTGCTTTTTTGATCATTGCGCCATTTGTTAGAAAGATGATTTAAAGTAACTTAAATTAACTGACCATCTTAAGTATTGTAAGTAAGTATTTGTCTCCGACCAGGCCCATCCCTTGATGACCACAGTGCACCCATCTCTTGATGGCTGCTTCCAACAGGACAAATCATCATGCCACTAAGCTCAAATCATTTCAAACTGCAGCTTCAAATCATGGATGTGCAGCAGGTCTGTGATGCTATCATGTCAATCCAGACCCAATCTGAGGAATGTTTTCAGCACCTTTTTGAATCTGTGGAGAATTAAGGCAGTACTAAAAGCAAGAGAGAGGCCAACCTGGTAATAACTACGTGTACTTAATTAATGGCAAGTGAAAGTTTTGCCAATTATGTCCACTTTTACTTTGAAAATCCCCACCGGAACAGCACCACTGTACCGAGGTATTTGACTTGACAGATGGCAGGCGGGAGACGCTCCTCTCTCGGCTGTCTCTCTCGGTCCGTTGGTCCATCCCGGTCCTCATTGTCTCCCCTGTTCACTCCTTGAAGACAACCCCGAGACGACCAACTAAACTTAGCCGTTTTTTTCCCGCTCACACCACACACTATGCTTTACGTTTGGAGACTTACCTCGACCTGAAAATTTACCCCTTCCCTCTGTGTATGAAATTTGGACATGCTCTTCTGTTTTCTTGTTTTTGTTTTTGTTTAAAAAAAAAACATTGTATAAACGCGTTGGCAGTAACGGAGACAGCACCGACTGAAACAACCATCGGCTGACGGGCTTGACAAGACAGCAGTTGTGCCATGGATCTGATGGGGAGATGAACCGAAGGAGGAGGAGGACTCATTAGCCAAAAAAAACCCCCCCGAAATCAGCTTCCAGCGGCTGTTGACACCTCACAACATTTTTATCAATGACCGTTTTCTCACTGGATAAAACACCACAGCTATCGGAAGATACAAGACAGGTTTGGGACCTAAGTGTTGGAGATTTGAAATAAATATATAAATAAATAAAACGCGGTTTTTGGTGAAGGATGTTGCCGCTACATGTCCGTTACTTCCCCTGAGAGGAGAGGAGCTCGCCTGTGTGAAAAGAGGCAGGGACCACTTTCGCTTGTTTTCTCCACCCTACAACAAATTAGGCTGTTTCACTCACACGAATGCAAGTGGCTCTTAATCGGATTACTAAACGAGGGATTTAATCTGGAGGGGAATACATCCATCTAATCTCACCGTCTCTCTTTCCCCCCCCCCAGCCCTTCAGTGTCTTTAAGTGGCTGCTGCTGGTGTGCTGGACTGTGTCACTTCCAGTGTGCTCAGCGTTGTGATGATGATGGTGATGATGATGCGACTAATCGAGGTGATCGCAGGTGATGTCTGGACAAGTGCAAACTGTGTAGAAATCACTGGAAAGTCGCTGTAACCTCTGCTGGATGAATGAATGAAGGAGCTGGATCTGACTTCGTTTGTGTCACATGTATTGAAATGCAGCTGATTTAGCAGGCTACTAAAGTGCCCTCAGTTGCTGAGGCTTGGAGAGGGTTTATCTACATATCCAGCTCTGTGGACTTGAATCATCCCCCTCCCCAAAGGACGTACTGTTACGGGCTTAAGTAGTTGCCTTTCATTCCCTTCAGCTCCAGAGAGTACAAGGGGGGAGCTGGTACCCTGTCCTCTGAGCCCGAGAAGGGAGGGCTTCTACCTGGGCTGGAGGCCAGCCAGACGGCCCTTTGGGAGCTTTTGGATTTTGAAGGAGAGATCTTGGGGAGTTTCTGCTCCACGTGGACCTCCAGAGAGAGCCAGGAGGACATCATGGGGTGCTGCAGTGGCAGGTGCACCTTGGCCTTCATCTGTGGCATGCAGCTGGTGAGTGTTTACGTTACTATTGATCCTGTAAGGGGAGGAAAGTCTGGGTTAAATCTTTGAAAAGCTCCACAAACAGACAGGTTCTGATGGAAAAGAAGAAAAAAAGGCATCTTTATCTGGAGGTGGAGCAGGAGGAGAGGTGGGTGGCTGGAGAGAGGGAGAGATGGATTACTCAAAGGTCACATTTCAGAAGTTAATAAAAGGTCATGATACAAGGAATGATGTTGAATGACGAATATGAGGACTGAATAGATGAATACTGTTGCCTGGAGCTCTGAGGCTGTACTAAGAGTCCATATAGAGGGATTGATGGAGGTGGAGAGTGATAGATGGAGGCACTGTAGAGAAACGAGGTATGGGTGGATGGCAGATGGATAGATATATGAAGCAGGTACATGTAAAGCAAAGAAGGTAAAGACCCATTATAAGGTTGCAGCATCAGACGCTGCCATTCTGTGTCTGTCTGTCTCCCGGTGTATCTCTCTTTTACACCATCTGTGTCAGTGGAAACTGGTGCCAGGCAAGACAACTGGGAGGAGGGATGGTCTGTAGGTGTGTATGTGTGCATACATGTGAGGAAGTGTGAGGAGCAGCACAAACAGTTTTATTAGTTCTGTCTTGTAGCTTCTGCATAATATGAGGAAAATTTTTCCCAGGAGCAGAACGATGTAATGAAGCAGCAAGAGCTGCCAAATGGTTTAATGTGGGTGACCTGCTGGTAGATCATGACATTTCTTATTAAACAGGCAAAGTGGATAACATTTTTTTTAGGTAGCATGTGAATAAACATTGTTGGAATTCAGTTAACGTTTTTTGTTTTGTTTTTTTAAATTAAATTTGATTAGATTTTCAGGCTTTTTTAGCCTTGTTTTGGTTAGTTTGTGACAAGCTTGTTGCCACCTTGGTTTCTGTATACCACTATATAAAGTCACTACACATAAATCTCCTGTAAACTACCTGTGGAAACCCAGCTTTTGCATTTTATTTTGTCTTTTATCATTTCGTAGTTTTATATCTGTGTGTGTGTGTACAAGAATACAGTCTATTTGCCCAACCTTAGTTAAGAGGATACTATAGGAAATATAAATATAGGCTGTTGTTTCTTCGGTAAGGCCGTTCCACTGTTTGCATCGCATCTCTTTCAATAAAGTTGAGCGATATGTAAACATTTTTCCACTTGGTGTTATTGCAAGCATCTCTTGTACCTACGGCATCTGTGTTACTCTTGGCAGCTTAAAGGTATTTATTGTGAATTTCCAAGCGAAACAGGAATTTCTAGTAGGACCTGGCTGTACGTTCCAATACCAATTTGTACTAGGGTTGACTCGATAATAGAATTTCAATATCAATACCGATGCCCAAGACAATATTCGAATCGATACTTGATGCCACTTTTGAAACCAAAGGCAATGTTTTGACCCAGTAGTGCAACTGTAGAAGTGAAGACTCGATCAAAATCTTGAAAAAGTTAACTTGTTAATTTTCAACTAATTTCCCCAA
>NW_005187414.1:6469973-6492181 GCF_000239375.1 Pundamilia nyererei
TTGTATTTAATGGTTTCAAACCCTGGCTACCATCTTTTGTCCAGCAACTCCCAGGGATGATGGCAGGTAAGAAATAAAAAGACAAAAGTTAGTCAGAAAGCAAAGAAATGTAGTAGTATGAATACATAAGTAAACTAAATGTGCGTGCTTACAAATAGAACAAATGTATCCAAACCAATCAATGAAGTTATTGGCAACTAAAATGTATTACTATGTTCAAATGAAGAATGAAAATACAAAAGTTACTGACTTTAGAGTGTGGCCACGGGTTTGGCCATCACAGGTACAACCAACAGCATAATACCTACCATATGTAAGTAACTTAATTGTTGTAGAAGAAGAGCATTAAAGAAAATTTAAAGATAAACTTTGGATGAAGTGTGGTATTCGTTCTGCTGCAAGAAATATTCATCTTTTATCTGGCTACAGTCCACAAGCTGCTGCATTAATGGTTTCAGATGCATAATGTGGCCATTGGGCAATTGCTAACAGTTAAACAGGTAGCACCAACATGTGTACTGGCTAGGTTAACATTCACAATACTTGTTTAATAATTCAGTGCTGTAAAACGGGAGCTTTACTGACCTCTGAAATTCCTCCTAAAATGTTGTTCACTCTTATGAACGTTAACTACTTGAAGGGGCTGCATGGATGACTGTGCGTGAAGATCGGCTGGAGGAGGCAAAGACGGCACTGTTTGTATAGAAACAGTTCCAAAAAGGACAGCAGGACACATCTAAAACATTTAAACACTTGCTTGTTAAAATGCTGCTGCTTGGTGGTGAAAGTTCAGTTTTGGAGATTGTAATTAAAAAATGTTCCTTTAAAAATAAGACAAAAAGAAACGCTGTTTCTAATGGCTCCCTTTTAAGTCCTCAAACAGACTTTTTAAGCTGAGAGCATGCCTTTAATTGATCCCCAGTTGTGGGAAAGTAGATGCCTTTACTTTTCTTTCTAATACTGTTATATTTAAGCTGCTCATTCTAGCTACATTTTAAACTAAAGGATTATTATTGCTACTGTACATAGTAGCTATAAGACTAACAGCCACAGCAGAGCAATAATTCCAGGCAAAGATTCTCCAGACGCTAACCCGGGGAAATAAAGGAAATCATTCCCTTTAGGCAAAGCGGTACCACTCATCACAGAATAAATCCCGCATTTTCTAAAGATTTATGAAATGTTGCTGTTAGAGGATCTCGCTGTGGAGCTTTTGTCTGCCGCGTGTATGGTAGCCAAAGACAGGCCATGATATAGAATGGGACAGTGAACACGCATGTGAACAGAAATGCATAAACATGAGGTGAAACGCTTTGGCTGTTGCAGCCTTTGCAGTCATGTACAGAGACTGTGTGCAAAAGTAAAAAGCTATTGTGATGATGAATAGGAAGCTGTTAGCGGCAGCACGAAGCACTCTGTTTTCAATACAAAAGGAAAATATAGAGAAAAAAAACCTATCCAATTTACCATAAAGATATTATGTGCATGACCCTCTTTGAGCGAGCGTGTGCTTGTAGGCCTATTGTGCTGTGAAATAGGACGTTGCTCTGCTCGTTTCCATTCAAATAAAGACAGTTCTGTAAGTGAACACGCCCGCAGCAGAATGCCGATGAGTTTACCAAATGCGGTGCACACACTGTACGCGAAGAAACACACCACTGTGCTGTAAATGGGGATGCTGTGTATTTCCCTGTGTGAAATAAAGGCCACGAGTGACTCTGTGTGTGTGTGAGAGAGAGAGAGAGAGAGAGAGAGAGAGTGCTTGTGAATGAGATGCTGTCACAGAGATAGTCATTGTATCTAATGCGGTGGAACTAATGCTATGCCATAGTCAACAACATGTTTTGCTCTGTTAACCGTTGTAATAGCTAAGCCAGCTGATGAGCTGGAGGTCTAACACTACTGTATGTTTCAGCTTGGCCATGCACGGTTAGCATCTGCAGCTATTGGAGCAGAGGGCTCGTGAAGCATCACAAAAAGTGCTCATTTCCACTCTTCAAAGACATACATTTGAAGATATTTCATTCCTGCGGTTCCCTCACCAGAAGGCACGCTGCTCTCAGTCCTCTCTGCTGTGAGTTAACCACATTGACCACAGATTAAAGACAGCCTCTTACCCTGCCTCAGACGCCCCCCTGTTAGAAGTAATTGTTTTTGCTAAGTGAGCCTCCGCCTAATTGGGGAGCTTGTAGAGTAGGAAGCAGCACTGGTCCAACCCAGTATCACGGCAAAACATGTAATAGACACAGCGCTCCACCATGTCTTTTTCACGCTTTGCCTCTCCAAAGTGTAAAAAAACAACAACAGTGGACCGGCATGTCTGTTGCAAGTTTTGGTGCAATATCGGGTTGACTGGTCAGTGTGTCTTATGCAGGGGAACTGATGTCTTATGTAACTCCTAGCAGCAGTTTTTCCCCCTGCTTCATTAGCTAGGTTAATTGCTGAAAGCTGATGTCGCCACACCTGAGCAGAGATCAATGATCCAGGTTGGAGATATGTCTACTTCACAGCTGACGTCAAAGCGTGCAGAGTTTAATTGATTCTAACAGCCAAATGTATATATTTGCCTGATTGTTTTCATTGGCCTTGCTTTTATTAGTAATGTGTAATTTAATGTCAGCAGTTAGTTCAAAGAAAAAAGTGTGCTGCTTTTCTGATAGCGCTCGGTGCCAGTCTAAATCGTTTTCTTTCTTTTCCTCACAGCCACACTTAGTAAGTAAAGCTAAAGGGACTATTGACTTTGGGGGATTGAATAAATGGTTATATTCTCAGTGAATCAAGTAACCTCTAAAGAAAAAAAACGTAAAATGTAATTACGTCCAAGGTGATGGCTTCATATCGCTTGATTTGGCTGCCCCCCCCCCCAAAAAAAACAAAACAAAACAAAACAAAACAAAACAAAACAAAACAAAACAAAACAAAACAAAACAGAAAAAACAGCAAAAGCTACAATTTTCTTTTACAATTACAAAAGAGACAAAACAAGCAAAGCAAACGCTTACTTGACAAAGAGACCAGCACAATTAAAAATAATATACAATCAATGGACACTTTACTTTTTACTTTGTACATTTAAGTACAGTGAACTTGCTATCTTCAGGAAATTATTTTATTAGTTGAGCTTTGTGACATGTTGATGTTATCCTGCTGGAAGCAGCTATCAGATGGTACCCTGGTCACAAAGGGACGGCCATGGTTCCTTCATGACCGCTCAGGTAGGCTGTGGGATTTAAAAGATGATCAACAGGTACCAAGAATATGTCCCCCATACCGTTACACCACCATCACCAAGCTGAACTGTCAGTAGAAGACAGGGAGAATCAATGCTGTTGTGTTGTTTACACCAAATTCTGACCCCACCATCTGAGTATTATAGAAGAAACAAAGATTCATCAAACCAGGCAGCATTTTTCCAGTCTTTTAATGTCCAATTCAAATATGGTGTAGCCTCGATTTCCTGTTCTTAGCTGTCAGGAGTGGCCGCAGGTGTGGTCTTCTGCTTCTGTGGCCAGCTATTTCAAGATTCAATGTATTGTGCACATTTAGAGATGCTCTTCAGCATACCTTGGTTGTAACAAGTAGTTATTTGAATTACTGTACCCTTACTGTCAGAGCGAAACAGTCTGGCCATTCTCTTCTGAAGGCAAGTCATTTTTTTCCTCCCAGTCAACTGACACTCGTTGGATATTTCCTCTTTTTTGGACAATTTTCTGTAAACCCTAGAGACGGTTATATGAGAAAATCCCAGCAGAGCGGCGGTTTCTGAAATAGAGTAGCCCGTCTGGCACCAACAAGTCACTTCAATCACCTTTCTTCCCTATTCGAGTTGAACTTCAGCAGGTCCTCTTCAACGTGTCCACATGCCTAAATGCCTAGAGTTGGTGCCAAATGACTGGCTAATTGTATATTTGCATTAACAAGTAGCTGAACATGTGTATCTAATAATGTGGCTGTTGAGTGCAGATTTATTCTAAAGACAAAAGTGGTTTTGTCGTCTCTAGTGACTAAAAAAATGAGCAAATGAGAGACTTTCTCAAAATAAAGTCTTGTTGACTATAAAAGTGGCGTCCTAATGAGCCCGTAGCAACAGCATTGTCATGTTGTATTACATGCATAAAGTTTCATGGTGCTGTGAGCAAGCTGTGTTATAAGAGGAAGATCATACAGCTGAATTGAACAAAACAGCCATAGAGTACACACACACAAACATAAACACACAGATACATGCCATGCCACTGGTGACTCACTGCCTGTGGCGATGGTTCAGGTCTATGTTGCTATAACAGCCCACAGCAACCATCAGCTGCTGCCACAGAAGTGATGACTAAATTATCTAAGGGCGTGACGGGTAACAGGACTGCAACCGTGGCCTCCCACCATTGGCTGGTTCAGTCGAGCTTTTGAAGTCGGCCGGTGGGTGTTAATGTTGATGGAACGGTAATTATGTTGTTGATGTGTACGTTAATTGAATTGAGGTAATGGAGTAAAATGATGGGCTTGTAATTCAGTGTAGTGCACAATTATAGTGAGATAATAACTGGTAATCCAGAGAAATGTAATTGATCTCTCAGACTGTCACAACAGGAGAACATTAACCTAAAACAAATTTTCCCAGAAACTGAGGTAAGTGCTTTTTCTTAAAAAAAATTCTCTTTTACACGACTGGAATTGCAGATACTAAGGCACATACCAAGAATATTTGACTTTGATCTCCTGGCAAACTAAAGTTATTTTCATGTCTCCTTTATGAGGCTGTGGGACAGTAAGCGTTCAGCGCTTTCAAAGCTGAGCTGTGCGTCCCAGCACCTTAGAATTAAACAGCAACAAAGAGCAAGACATCAGACATAAAATATTTAATTGGAATTAAAATGTTGATTGTTGAATGTTGATGTCGCTCTGTGTGCTACAGCACCAGATTAGGGTTTGCTGCAGCATTCATTTCTTGTCTTTTTTACAGTAGTTATTGTAGTACTGGTATATTTTTTATCATCTTTTTCATTTTTAATCATCATTTGATTTTGATAACATCTCTGGAGTGGGTGGTGCTCATAGGGATCATTTTCTGTGGAAGAAAAGTCATATGATGCATGAAATACCCATTTTAGCTCGCTGCCAACAACACCCATTTCATTTGAAGTTTTTTTTTGAAACATTTGACCAGACACACATGTATTTTTGTGTAATTTTGCAACTACGGTTTTATATGGAATGAGGTTATGCAGAGAATGACTGTAGGCTATCAGAGGCAGTGTTTATCTTACTGTGACAGTACGATCATGTGACATTTCCACCACTGAGGGACATACTGAATAATTTACCTTTTAGAAGCTGCAAAATGGATGCAGAAATGGTATCTCAGCATGCGCACCACATGTTTGAAAAAAAAAAAGACTTTGTAACCATCAAAACTCAGAAACTAGTACTTAACCAAGATGTTTTTGGGAGTTTAATAGAACTCATTTTATCTTGAAGCTGGCTTAATAACTTCAGCAGAACTGGTTTGTAGATTGATATAAACAGTCAATATCACTTCAGCATTGCAATTTGGCAAAAATGTTCTCCCACTCAGTTTGATTGTATCGTATATCCCATTGTTTTTTATTAGTGATCTTTAGTTGCAACTATTTTGTAGTGTGCACCATCTCCCGCTGTTGGTTTTTTCAGCATTTTAAAGAAAATCCACTTTTAGAATGGGTTGAGTTTTCAAAGTGAACAGAGCTCTGCTCTTTGGCAACAAACAATCTTCAGACCTCCTTCCTCATCGCAGCAACTCAGCGAGATAAAAAGGCTTTCCTATCCTTTATGTACAACACTGCTTTCAACAAAGGCCACACACAATCTCAGCTCTGAGTCTATAGATTTTCTGTCGCTCTTTCTTTTTCACACTCTCTAATTTGTCAGTCTCCCTTGCCCCAGGTCTCCATCTTTTTATATATGCCCACCCTCTGTGTGTATGTCTTTCTGGCCATTTTCATTTCTTTATCTCCACCTCTTCTCGCTGTCTGGCTCTGCTTGCAAGAATGCGGCCATCACACCTTGGCCAGGGACTTGACTGACAGCTCATTCACTGTATTTCAATAGTCTGAACACAAAGTAAGTCTTCACTCACTGATCTGATGAGGTAGTTTCAGTGTGCCAAATCAGTCCCACACTGAATCTCAGTCTTTGTAGATCAATCCAAACTGCATCTGTATTGCTCATACATTCATGAATGATAGTGTCACATTCTGTGATTTTCTGTTCTGTGATTTTCTGTGAAGGTATGCTGTGTGCAAAAGGTTACGTTTTAGGCTTAAAACTTTACTTTTTGATAAAACTGACAGTTAGGTCTGAATCAGGTGACCCTGAACCTTACCTTAGTTATGCTGCAATAGGCCTAGGCTGATAGTGACTTCCCATGATGCACTAAGGGTTTCATCTCCACTCACTCCTTACACAGCATCATGACACAGGGTGTACCTCCTTTCACATCACTCTACATTTAATAATTATTCATTATTATTTCTGGCTTGGCTCTTTTCCACAGTGTGTCTTTTGTCCTGTCTTCCTCCCCTCATTCCCCGAGTGGCAACAGCAGATGGCTGTCGCCCCCCTGGAGGTTTCTTCCTATTATGAGGGAGTTTTTCCTTCCCACTCTTGCCAAGTCCTTGCTCATAGGGGATTGTGTGATTGTTGGGGTTTTCTCTGTATTATTGCAGGGTCTTTACCTTTTAATATGAGGTGCCTTGAGGAGACTGTTGTTGTTATTTGGCACAATATAATGAAAAATAAAATTGAATTGAACTGAATTAACAAAGAGTGACATATTTCTAAACTCTTTTGATAGGGTATTGAGTATGTCAATAGGTTTTTGCTCTTTCTAATCTACTGAGTGGTCAGTTCCATGTTGTGTATGCAAAGTCTGATTGAGTGCATTGTTTGAAGTCACACACTTGAACTAGCAGATTATTACCAGATACATAATAACTAGGGGTGCAACGATACTCCTATCGATATTGAACCGTTCGATACAGTGCTTTTGGTTTTCGGTACGCATATGTATTGAACAATACAATTTTTTATTTTTATTTTATCAACTTTTCTTCTGACGATGCTGTCTGTGTTTTGCGCTCAGTGGATCTACGTTGGACTACTCCACCTAGGCTGCACTGTCAGTGCAGATCCAATGAGCGCAGCGCAAGCTAGCAAGACAGAAGCTAAGCTCGTTGCAACATGGCAAATTGAACCTCCCCCACCCTCATTCAGATGTGGCGTTTGGAACTATTTTGGTTTTCATGTGAAGAATGACCCTGATCGAATCGAACCGAACCGTGAATTTTGTGTATAAGCTATCCCAGTCCAATTAATGTGCAGACAGTATAATGAAGGTACAGACAGGAAAACAATAGATCAGTCAACCAGTACTAAGAAATAGTGCATATATTGTGAGTATTTTTTGCAACCGTGCAGAAGTAATTTTTCTGCTGTAAGACTTACATCTGCAGTAACTGAACTCTCCCAGCATAATTACACTGCTACTGACAGTCAACCTCACTAACAGATTTCAGGGCACTCTGCACTGTGGTGTGATACAAATTATCTTAGGTCAGACAATGGATCAGCTCTGTTCAAGCAGATATTTTTAATTATTCAGTTAGAACCTCCGTCTCCTATACAGCCAAACGCTAACACCCAGCATATCTACCTCTCCCTTTCTTTGTTTCCAGCATTGATCTTCACATTTGTGCTTACTTGCATCCACCAAATGCCTAATTGTTTTAAAAACTCATCCTTTAGACACCAAATGACCGCTTAAGCTATGGAGAAATAACTTTAAGGCGGAAGCAAGGTGGCCTGTTGTAACACTGCAGTAGTTCCAGCAGAATTCCAGCAGGCTCACCACCGCCTTCTTCAATACAGTAATAAATAATACTTTTTGTACTAGTGTAGTACTTCTATAGTATATATGTACTATAGTATATCTGTTTTTTTTGCTTCATTCTTTACTGACCTATTCAACTGTCTCTCCACTCAGTTGTAGTCTGATGTTGATGAGCTGTAGCTAACAACAGGTAGCAACAGAGTCCCTTCACAACAGGAAGGTTTTGGGTTCAAATTCACTGCCTGACTCTGGCCTTTTTGAGTTTTCTCCATGTTCCTGGGTGGGTTTTTGTCGAGTTCTCAGGTACTCAGTACTCACAAAGGAATGCATTCTAAATTATCCATAGGTGTGAGCGTGAGTGAATGGTTGTCTGTCTCTTTGTGTTAGCCCTGTGAAATATCCAGGGTATCATGGTACCTGGTCTGTGACCCAGGGTTTTGCGTTTTGGGAATGGTTAAGTTTTTTCTAGTTTGTTATCTTTATTTTAGTTATTATTTTGTATTTGTTGTTATTCAGTATTTCATTATTAAGTGTTCCCTGTCCTCTTGTTTCTGGATTCCTGTTAGTTATTTGTCTGTTTCCCCCAGTCTTGTTTCTGTGTGTTTGCTTCCTCTGTTTTCTCTCGGTCCCCTGCTTTTGCTCTGTGCCACCTGGTCTCTCACCTTCGTACTGTGTCTTCTAGTCTTGTGTCTGTCTCCTCCCTCCATTCCCCTTATTTTGTCAGTCTGAATCTTATTAGTAGATGCAGATTAGGCACCCTGTGACTAACTTAGTTATTGTATTTGGTAATTCAGCAATAAAGCCGCATTCATGTCCAGTTTTGCCTTTGTACTCTGCATCTTTGGGTCCATTCCTAACTGCCTTACACAGCATCATGCCACAGGGTGTACCCTGCCTCTTCCCCTATGACAGCTGGGCTAGGCCCCAGCTCCCCCGCGATTCTAAATTGGATAAGCAGTTGAGAAAATGGATGGATGCAGCACCATACTGACATTTTACTGAAGTTGTCAAAATGAATGTGAAATTTTAACATCTGGAATTTTAGTGCTATGAAAATTAGAAAGAAAGTAATTTTACTCAAGTGGTGAGCACCTGGACTATAATTTTCTATTTGGTTGTTAATGTGGTTAATGCAAATTTTTGTGGAGCCATTCATTAGCCAAAGAAGTCTATTAAATAGCTGTCACCAAACAGCACATCATTTTGCAAAATTTGTTTAGTTCATTAAGGTTTGGACTAACACCAAATGAAAAATGTGTGGGTGCTCTGTGGTGGTCTACCACTCATCTCTTTGCTTATGTTGATTTAAGGGAAGAAGTCTCGTGGACAACATAAAAGAGCCTTTTAATGCTATTTACATGTTTCTTTTTGATAAATATTTTCTGAAAGGTTGAAACATGTCGCCCTGCTTTCTGTCTAGATTCTAAGCTAAAGCTACTACATCTACTAGTTTACTGAATAGCAAATATTTTAAACATTATTAAAACTTAGTTCATGAGATGCAGACTCACTCAGCATGTATAGCAAGAAGAAAGTGTGGATTATACTCTGTATGTTACAGTTGCAGACACAGACAGCTGCAGGCACCACAGAGGCGTAGTCCTTCCTGTTATACTTCTTTGAAGTCCACTTGAAGTCTTCTCAAAGAGCGACTGTGTAGTTGGTGCATTGTACTTTAGTGCCCGTCTCCCCAGACAACTCTACGCAGTCATACAAACAGAGCAGCATGAATCACTCGGACACAAGTGGACCCTCGCAGCTTCAGAGAAACTATAACACCTCTGAAAGTATCTGTAGTCATACTCAAATCTTCTGGAAGGATGTACTACTTAGGCACACCTGTGTTTTGAGCTAAATGCTAACACTAATATCAGCACAAAAACAATGCGTAGATACTGTTTTAAACAGGCCTTAGCATGTTAAGCATCTTACTTTAGAAGGCTTTGCTGGATTTCTAAATTAAAGTCGAAGACTGTATTAATTGCCAGATTTAGATGAGAGTCTAATGCTAGTAGACCTGTGAGAGCAAGGTGCAGCCACAGACTGCGAATACATCACACAGGCACAAATTCCTGCCGGTTATTGTTAAATAACATTCAGGTGATGAGTCCTGATGATGCTGAAATTTAATGTCGTCGCCAGGTCCGATGTTCAATAGCCACTTGATGTAAAGTGTTTCTAAAAGAAATTGAAAGAAACACTTTCTCAGTCATAGAGCTGGACAAAAACATATAAACAGAATTATTGCAAAATAACTTTGTCCAATAAAGAAGCAGAGCAGCAAACTGTGTCGAAAGCATGTTTCCACAAATGGCAGGTGACATCACGGATCACAGCGCCATTCTCACACAGTGCACAGCTCATTGTTTAGCCGCACAATGCAAGATGTTGGAGTCTCAAGCAATTTTTCCTGCAACATGCCTTATGACAAAAAACAAAGCAACAGCCTACTTTATTGTGAAAGTCATTATGCCAGTGAGCACAGTCGAAAATGTTGGATTTTAGCTGCTTAATAAAGCAAGTGACTCTCATAACCAACTGGCCATAAACATTTCTAGCGACTTGTTCATGGTATACTCCACCTCTCACCCTACGACAGCTGGAGTAAGCTTGATTTATATCGAGATATAAAGTTATTGTCATGGTAATTTTTAACAATTTATTTTAAACTGTTCTTTTTTTATGGTGAAATGGGTTAATGTACAGCATACATCTTTAATAAATTAATAAAAGTTTGAATTTATTTTGGATTTTGTGTAATCCATACAGGATCTAATATATATATACACTGTGACTGATGTTTGGTTAAATGTCCCTCAGAAAGTTGCACCTCAACCAGAGATTTTTGGTTGCCATCAACAAGCTTCTGCCACAATTCTGGCTGGATATTTGAGCACTCTTCTTGGCAGGATTGGTGGAGTTCATTTAAATTGATTGGTTTCCTAGCACAGACCCAGCTTTTCAATAGGATTGAGGTCAGAGCTTTGGGAAGGCCATTCCAGAAGCTCTCTGTTAAAATAAAACTAGCATAAAATGACAGAGTTTTCATTTCTTTTAAATGAGCAGAGTTACAAATTCAGCAGGGGAATAAATAAATATTTCTCCCACACTATGCTGTGAAATCATTCCACCCTGACCGGTGGTAACATTAAGAAAAAGAACAGCTCAAAAAAATGATTAAAATTACCATGACATTCATGACCAAGATGCATGGATGTAAACTTCTGACCAAAACTGTTTGTAAATATACATATGAAAAAAATGTTATTGTAAAAAGCAGGGTTCTTCTCTTAGTTGCGAACACAACATGTCTTGGAGGCTTAAAAAAGGAGTGCAACACAATGATAGTGTATCAACTCACGTTGTCATCATAACAAAGTCTGTGAAAGTATGAAAGAATGGCATCAGTAAAGAGTGATTTTTTTGTTTTTTGTTCGACTTAGAAAAGCTGACTCAATCTATATTCCTGCACAGCTCAGTGGAGGCTTTAAATTGAACTCTTACACAGTTGGATTGTTTGTTCTATAGTCTCACTGATACTGACACGCATATTGTGAAATCACAGCTGTAAACCAAAACTGAAATCCACTGTGTGGTGGGTTTGTTGTGTACGTTCATGTGGCAGCATGCTGTACTATAGCACAAAATGTTTTCTGCTGGCATCGTTAAAAACACGTGACATTTACTGTGGAAAAGTAGTGAGATGGAGGAGGCTGTTGGTTCTTTTCTTCACTTATTTTTCTTTTTTCATATCAACAGTGCTCATCACAGAAACACACTTGCCTCAGTTTTAATATTTTGGAGAAAGCATGTGTTTTCAGCAGTTTGGCCATCATTTGGTTTGGTTTCTCTACTGTTGCGATGGAGAGGAAGACTGTCAGAGGTGCAAATTGGAGCTACAGCAATTTTACAAAGCTTTCAGATAAAACTGGATCATTTTAACTCTTTTGAATTTTTTGTTCCACTTTTCAAAATTTGAACGTTCCAAGCTGCAAGAAAAACCTCAGTTAACCATTTTAATTACAACGATTACAACGATTCAGATCTTCATCTAGTTTATGTTTTGTTTTTTTATTCAAAGGGAACACTGGAAATTCGTCATTATGAGCACTTAAGTTTGTGCATCGTTCAAAATGCTAGATTTAGCTGTACATACAAGTACTAAAACAAAAGGGGTTGGTGGAAAAATAGACTTTCAGTGACACTACTTCAGATAAGGACAAAATGTATTTGCTGCTTTAGAGAGAAAGAAAAATATTATGTTCCTTATTTCTGGGGGTGTATTGTTTCAGGTATGTGTGTTTTAATTGTGACTTAATTTATCTAAAGAATTTATTAAAAGCAGATCAGAAAGAATAGAAATGAACAAATAATAAATAGATTTATTTGGCTAATTATTGCCCAGTATTAGTTATTTGCTATGAGTATCAGTATTCATATTAGTTGATGAGTTAAATTTTAAAAAGTAAAGAGACAGGAGCAAAACCTTCAAACATGTTATTGTGTGATTACACTGCATAGTCAGTCCACCAGAGGGGACTCCCCTGTTGGTAACTTGGGATGTGACGAACACAACAACCAGCTGATCCAAGCACATTCGAGTAGACTGTAAACAAGTACGTAAATCACTGCACATAACAAATTTTATGGAAATCTACTTATGTTTGTGTGTCTGAAAGAAAGAAAATATTGGCTAGTATATCAGCATATCAGACCTTTAAATGACAAATATTGGTATTGGTCATAAAAATCCTGTATTGTTCATGTTTACTTTTGGTGTCTTTTTCAAACACATTAATAATTGCTCACAGTAAAAAACAGGTTTTCATCAGCAGTATTGAGATATCTTTATTGAACAACCCTCTACGAGGCTCGACACAACATTTCATCTGGACTCAGGATTCTTGATTCCATAATATATTTTTAGCTCATTCCAGCCGAACATCTAATGAACTAAAATTAGCAACAGTTCATCTAAGCCGCTGCTGATCATTAACCAGTCACAACTGGCCAGAATTAGATGCTTTTTTCCAAAGTTCTTTGGTAATAAAAAATCATGTGGAGAGGAAAAAAGCTATTTGGTGGCACTTGAATATGACAAACCTAAAGTTGGAAACTGTACATCTCTTGGTGCTCCAATTATATATATATTTTGTACACGTTTGCCTCATTGATTTTTTTTTTCTTGCTTGATTTAGCTTAATTGATGTAGCTTTTCTACTTATGATTTGAGCCAGAGAATTTCATAGTCATCCAAGACAAAGAAACACTCCATCTGTGAGTCAGCTATTATTGTCTGTGGGGAGAATGATTGGAAACTCTCTAACTGAAAGTCCTTAGTGTCCACTGTTTCCCTTGAAACATACATTTTAATTCCAGGTTTTTCCTTTTTAAAACCAGAGGTGATTATTTCATACACAATACAAGAAAGACAGAGGCAATGTATCAAAGATAATGCGAGGAACAGCAAAGTTCACAGTGGCTCACTGCTGAGCACAAAACTAGTCTGCAATGATATTTATTCACATCACTCCTCGGCAAACAAATTAGTTCCTTTAGCGCATGAGGAAAAACAACAAATGGTGAATAATGTTTAGAATCCTTGAAAGCTTCCTTTAATGCAGAACATTAGCGAGTGCACTTATAGATCTAGATTTTCAAAGTAATTGTCCAAACCTTTCATCTTAAATTGCAGCTGTGGAAAACACCATGAAGACCACTGCAGCCAGTTATATTGGATTGCTGTTGTTTCTTCAGAGCAATCTGGTGGCCAATTTCAATCTCCCTGCATCATACTCCTGAGTCCTGACCCTATCTTTGAAAATTGCCGCCGGTTTCATATCGACACTCAGCAGTGGCGAGCGAGAGGAAAGTGAGGCGACGACAGGCAACAAAGGTCATGTACTGGATTTGAGCGAGCGATATCACAGGCGGGCGTGCCTGCTGACCTGCCAAGATCCGTATCGACGGCGCTGGAAGCTGACCTTGTGCACGACCACCGCTGACGGATGAGCCGAGATGGTGTTTGGTCAGATACTGCAGCCTCAATATTTACACTCAGGCAGACAGACAGGCCGCCACAGACACTTGCTTCTCTGTGCTTCATTTTAAAGCGCTCCAAATTGTTGTGCTGCTGACTTTCTGCTCGTTGCTGCTCCGGGATCGTTATTTACCCCTCAAGGTGAAACGCTCCCCATTGTTCTCAGAGAACTCATATCCTGTTGATGTAGTTGTTGCTATTGTTGTTACCGTGAATCCTGATATTCCGCCTGCGCAGTTGTTTTGATCTTATTACATCAAAGGAGTGCTTGAATTATAATGGCGAGCGGCTGCAGAGCAATGCTTCCAGCTTCATTTCACATAATTATAATGTGGAGATACGACCGGTGTCAGATTAAGAACTGTTATTTGGAGAGAAAACAACCATATTTTCGGAGTGACATTGGTATTTGGTCGAGTCTAATGGATTTTGGGGGAAGTTGCTCTGCACAGAAGAAACTAGAGTTATCAGCGCTCAATATTTAGATGAAAAAAGGTAAAAAATCAGTTACAAGAAGGAAGTGATGAAAATTCAATTTAGATGTTTTCTTCTTTCTACAGAAGCGAATTCTCTTTCTACCAACAATGTAACCATCCTTTCAACAGCAACAAACCTACTCCTGATAAAACATCTTGTTATATTGCCTGAAAGCTTTATCTTATCGGCTGCAGCTAAACCTCTGCTACGTCTTCTTTTATCATATTCACCATTTGTCTTTCCTCTGGTTTCTTATGCTGTTTCACTCTTTTCTTTCTCTGTGTCATTGTTGGCCTTGTTGTCTTGTAATTTTTCTCTCTGCGTCTCTCAATCTTTCTCTCAAGCTCACTCTCTCTTTTATTCTCTCTGTTGCTGCTCTGCAGAGTCTCCCGGGCCATTTGAGTTGCTCAGGGAGCTGTGAAAACGATGTCTGTGTGTCTTTGAGTCTGCATCCTGTAGGGACTGCCTTTGTGTGTGTGTGTGTGTGTGTGTGTGTGTGTGTGTGTGTGTGTGTTCACATGCAGGGACGGGGAGGTAGTGGAGCGTGTTAAGTCTTGCTGTAGAAGCCTTTCGACTGGGATAAGGAGCCAAGGGAGGAAGGAGGGAGAGCAGGAAGGAAGGATGGTTGGATAGATATATTCATAGTGGATAGATGAATGTTTGTGTGCATGGATCGATATTGGGATGGAGGGATTGAGATTTGGATGAATGAATAGATGTAGAGAGGGCAGAGACAGAGAAGAGTTGGGGCAGGAGGGGAAGAACAGATGATAACAAGAGAGGATGGATCGATGATGTATGGATACCCAAGATATATGGATGAACAGATGATTAAGGAATGAATAGACCTTTTAATAGTGCAGAGTTATTAGTAAAGACCATAGATGGCAGACAGAAAGCCAAATATGTTGTGCATTGACTTTGTTATAATGGAGCAGATACTGTCTGGAGACTCTAATAGTAATAAGGCTTACTAAACTTATATTTAAGAATAAAATCAAGCACTTTAAGGCCCTTCATGCTACTCTGTACACCCGACTAGATAATGTATTTAAATGTGAGTAATCAGTAAGTATTACTAAGAGCAGGGGTGGAGGAAATAAATAAAAGCAGTAATCAGAGTAGAAATATTATCATAGAATTAAAAGTCATGCAGTCAGGATTCCAATTAAAGACCGACTAGCAGGTTGGCAACCTCAGTAAATACAATTATAAGAAAGTTAAACAATACCTAGATTATTCTGAAAAAAAGTTTATATATGCATTAAAAAAAACTCAGAGCTTGGCTCTCATGTTACACGAACTGAGTGCCAACTGGTAGGTGAGTGGTTGCTGGTTGTCATGATATTAGAATGTCAAATTCGATACTGATACCTATGAAAATACTAGATGCTCGATACCATTTTCGATACTATGCGGAAACTTTTGATCCCATTCTGTAAGAACAGAAGTAATGGCAAAGAAGTCACATCTTAACTTAGCTTAAACAAAATAAGTAGTCGGGATTGAGTTTAGAGGTTTTATTCGTTTTACAAAAAACAGATCATTACACACAGAGTGTAAAGGTAAAATAACAAAATACCTAACATCTAAATCATTTAATGAATGCAGCATTATGGAAAAGTTACTCTCATTGCGCTCACTGTGAAAAACCTCACAGCTGGCTTCAACAAAAAAAGAAACCCATTTTAATAAGTTAAGTAGAAAAGTTAACTTTTTCATCTCGTCCACATCTGCCTGCAGCCTGTTTCACTGTTCTCACTGCTTCACATCACTCTGCAGCTCTTCACATCCTCAGCTCTGCTCTGGATTTCACTCGTTATTTGCTCGGATTAGTTCTCCACACTCTGGACTCTGCTCAGTTCATCTACAGTTACCCCGCTGCTCTGCACAGCCAGCAATCTGCCAGGTTCTTCACGTGTCCGTAATCCGTTCTGTCACGGCACAAAATTCTAGCAGCGTGCAATAAGTATTCTGCTCTTATCTAACTGCAGCCCGCTAGGCATTATGTTAATGATAACAGACAGCTAAACTTGCTACCATGTAATTGCTAATAGTGAAATGGCTAATGTTACCACGTGCACTGGTCAGGTTAGCATTTATGATAATGGTTTAATACTTCAGTGTTGTTAAAATGGGAGCTTTACCGACTTCGGGAAATTCCTCCTAAAGAGTTCAGTGTTGTTACTTGTTAGTGAGGGGAGGGACTATGTGCCTGCCTGTCTTTGTATGTCATTGGGAGGAGGCAAGTTTACTCATTGGCTGTTGCTAATGAATAAACTATCAGTGACCACAGCAGTCTGCTACTAACCAAAGCAGCCACAATGAGATTTTTGGTGCAGGCCTCCTAACCGAGCTAATGTTGTGTTAGGAGATAACAAAAATGGCCACTTACTAATAACGCATGGCCTACAACCATACGTGATATCATAGAACATCATCTGAATTTTACTGTCTTTGTGCTGTATAATGTGTAGAACTTAATTAACTTTTTAACTTTTTATTTTCAAGAAAAACTAACCTGCAAGTTCATCTTTAAGCAAAAGTTCAGTGTTATGATCTAAATACAAGTCAAGGATATGTATCATTTTCCTACAGTAACTCTGTATTTTATATTATATTTAATATTATTAGTCCCAGGAAAATAAGTACCTGAAGTAATCGTATAAAAGAAGTGGTATAAAAAGTATTTGGCTCTGAATAAATAAATTAATGAATAAAAAGTTGAGCAGTGTGGTTACTTTAAATTCAGTCTCACACCCTCAACAGTAAAGCTTCGAGTTTCGAGCTTATGGTCAAAGTCACATGTGTTCAAATCTGATGTTGTATCAACCCATCTGCATACCCTAACCCAGGGGTGTCCAACTCCAGGCCTCAGGGCCGGTGTCCTGCAGGTTTTAGATGTGTCTTTGATCCAACAAACTGATTTAAATTGCTAAATTACCTCCTCAACATGTCTTGAAGTTCTCCAGAGGCCTGGCAATGAACTAATCATTTGATTCAGGTGTGTTGACCCAGGGTTATATATAAAACCTGCAGGACACCAGCCCTTGAGGCCTGGAGTTGGACACCCCTGCCCTAACCTCTTCCACATGCAGGGTTTTGCTTTGATTTTCTCCTTTCTCCTTTTTTTTTTTTTAATTTTTTTTTTTTTTTACCACAGCAGCATTCAACTGTATGCTCTTCATTATGTGATTTTTCTCTCGGCAGAAATCCTGAACAAAGCTGCAAGTCAAGCCTATATTAAAGAACCTTAAGAAAGTGAGGTGATATTAGAACTGCAGTCTTACAATCATCCTCTTACACTTTAGAGGGTTTGGATGAAGGAGAAGTGATCGCAGTGAGAAGCCACAACTATAGTGTTTTTCCAAACTGAACATGGGTGAAAGAATAAAGATTAGTTGATTCAACTTATTTGTCACTTTGCAGTGTTCTAGTGGTTTTCCAACGAAACTGCATTTTTGAGCAATTCTTTACTAATTAACTTCCTACAATCTGAGTGTACAGGGTAAGCAGACATGTTCAACTGTCATGACTCATTTGTAAATGTCTAATATTTTATGTTGAGACTTTCCTTTAATGTAGTAACTGGCAGTTTTGAGCGAGTGAACTTTATCCACAAACAATAAAACCAAAGGTTGGAAATAAACTGGGCAAGGCCTCCTGGAAAAGATAGTTTTGACCTTAGCTGATCTGCTAATGTTTTACCATTATTTGATCACTGTAGACTTTGCTCAGGTTAAGAGGCTCGATGCACAGAAGAATCAGAGATCATAAACCTGCCTACATCTTTTGTGTCTTTTCATAGAATACGAGACTGCATACATTTTCACACACCCCCTGTTGTGGCACACACAGATCAGTAGTGATGCGGATTGTTCAGTTCTTGTGCAAATGAAGTATTAATCATTCAGTAATTCTAAATATACAATGAACACATCTCATATGACTTATGCAATACGTGTGCCACTGAGTGCACCCAGTGTTGATGGGAAGGAGGTGGTTGCTTTAGGCAACTAGAGAGAAGCATTAGAAGCATTAAGGCTTTTATCATAAAGAGAATATCACATGAATTCATTCAGAAAATCATGTAAATAAGAAGCTGTCTTAACAGGCAGTTTCACACAACAAAATCAGATCTTGCTCTTACTTGAGCTTTCTCCGAAGGGTGGCTGGTCTCTCTGTTAGAGATAGGCTGAGGGGCTCAGTCATCTGAGAGGGGTTTAGAGTAGACCCGCTACTCTTCCAAATCAAAAGGAGCCAGTTGAGGTAGTTTGGGCATGTGACTAGGATGCCTCGTGGAGAGGGACTACCCCCACAACCAGGCTTTGGATAGGCTTAAAAAAATGGATGGGTGGATGGATGGATGGATGTGTTAATGGGTGGATGGGAGACTCATTTTAAGACAAAACCTCTGCCCATGTATTTTAGTGATGTTATCTCAGGGTTATTGCTAAATAGTAGAGGTGGGAATCACCATACATCCCACGATACGATATTATCACAATACTTAACGCACGATACGATATTATTGCAATTTTTTAAAAATATTTTGCAATATTCAGATTCTGTACATAAAGGTAAACTTTATCAATATTCATTTTATCTAATAACAAAGTCTCGCACTTAGTCTTTCTCTCATTTCAGTCAGTTTTATTGTTGACAAACTGAACGGTTTGTATTACAGTCTAGTCCAACTTAACTGAATCCAACCATCTGGTACAATTATAGCTATTCTGAACTATGCAATTTATGAAAACTATGCAGCCCCTTCAGCAACTGAAGAATTTGAAAGTAAATTAAAACAAAATACAATTTTACATTAAATAAAAAAGTTTTAAACTTAATTAAAATAAAACATGTCTTAAATTAAAATAAGTAAACAGTCATGTCAACACATTTGGACAGTGAAGGAATGTCAGGATTCTTGCTCAGAAAAAGGATCAACATGCTCTGAAGTCAGAGCATGTTCCAGTCCACAAAAACCTTTTTGTAACAAAATATCGATTTCTGCTGTCCCTGTATCGATACATTATTAGCAAACAAAATATCACGATACTACACAGTATCGATTTTTCCCCCCAGCCCTACTAAATAGCAATATCAGTCTAATGTCTGGGCCCAAACACCCCCGTGACCTAAAGTATAGCTGCATTGGGGTAAGCTCAGATGGGAAGTGGCCCTGTAACTGGGGGTGACTGAAGCCTAAGTGTTAAAGAACATAATGGAGTGGATGGGTGGATATTTCATACTAATTAACTAACATCTCATAGTTTAATCTTACTTATTATTATTTAATTAACACACCAGCTATACACAACTCTGATAGAAAAAAAAACCTTGTAAAAACTACTTTTCTGTTCCTTGTGATTCTCACATTTTTCAAATACTCAGGCATGCAGATTGGTTCCATTTTGACAAGCACTTTTGTGATTAAAAAACAGAAGCCAAAACATCATTTTGCATCGCTGATTCTTGTTTGCCTCGCTGTTTTTGTTGCATGAAAAAGAGCACAGAAGTTTTGACAGGGGCTGTCTTATCTGATATGGGTCACATGTTTACTGCTGCCTGCCAAGGTCTTCTGTCACTTCTCCAAAAGCTGCCATTATTCTGATCTATAAATATGTTACTTTGCTCTTTGTTCTCTTTATACACAAATGAACACACACTGTCAGGCTGGGCACAGACTCATATCTATGCCCTACCCGGCATGTAAACACAGACATGCAGATGCAGTTTTTCTGTACTTTCCTCTGATATGTTAACAGTAGGAATCCAGAGAGTCTTCACACATGACTCCTAAAGGCACAACAGAAGAACAGTTTTGATTCAGTTTTGAATCCCTTGAAGGAACAGAGAGGCGTAATGTGTGAGAGCAGTAAGAGCACAGCGTGTTACACTTTCATCTTTACCTGTAATCATTTTTTACCCTCCACCACTCAAAACCCTCCTCTTCCCTCTTCCTCTCTCTAAGTATGGATTGATTTAGTCTTATTACCTTACACACCTGCCCTTTGGTTTGGCTCCACTCGTCTCCTTTTCACATAGACACACACACATACCAACTACTGCCTTCTATTGCTCTTACTGTCATACCCACACATACACAAACACACTCAGACACAGTAATCAGATCCGCCAATCTCTTGTATTTTTGAATACGGTAGCTAAAGTGAGATACGGATACAGTGTCAGCTCGCAGCCCGGCTCCATATCAGCATATCAGCCAAACTGCAGTCACGTCTCACCAAAATAGGAGCTCAGTGCGCTCTTGAATGTAACAGACATTATGGTGGCAGTAGTGTTCAGTGTCTCTGTGTGTGGGGGAGTCTTGTGTAGAGAGAAAATGTTAAATGACTCACATTACTGTTTTAGACCATCTTACATGTCAGAGTCACTTATACCCTCCCATCTTCCTGCCCTTAAACTTCAAGCATCGATGTAACGCCGCTGTGCTACATCGAAGTTTGCCAGGGACAAAGACAGTGCAGTCATTACTGAGTTGTGAAATGTGAGGAGTTCAGTCCTTTTCTCTATCCCCAGTGTTCGGTTGGATTGGATCTTGGAACTTCAGTTATGTGCTCTGGGTAAATTGGACAGCCTTTAGGGGTGCAGTCACAATCCCTGATGAACTGGATGTACCAGTTTTCCAGTTCTATACTGATACAGTACCAGCAGTTTATTGATCGGCTTCCATAATAATTTATTTTAAATGTTTATTATCTTGTCGGACTAGAGTAGAAGTGGGATGGCATTGCATTCGGCAGTTGCACAGCTTTCCTGGTAGAAGGCAACCTGTCTCCCAACAATTAGGGTCTGACTCAGATTGACTGCACACTCAGACAGATTGCAAATAATTGCCGACAGACATACTGCCAACACATTGTAATCAATCTGAGTCAGTCTCCTGCAACACATCTCTGTGTAATAGGGGACTCGACTCAGGTTGTTGCCAACTGGTTGTATTCTGGTTATGTTTATATAAGGTTGCCCAGTGCCTATGTCATTTTGCAGTTAAACCACTGTGCTGCTCAAACTGGATCACTGTTCGTAGAAGAATTTCCATTTCATGTTCAATTTAGCTTTTTTATATAGTACCAAATCACAACAACAGTCACCTCAAAGCGAGGTGAAGACCATACAATAAAAGAGAGACAACCCCAACAATCAGACAGCCCCCTATGAGTAAGCACTTGGCAAAAGTGGGAAGGGAAAAATCCCTTTTAACATGAAGAAACTTCTGGCAGAACCATGCTCAGGGCGGGGTAGCCATCTGCCATGGCTGGTGGGGGGAGTTAAGAAAGACACGACAAATCTACTGTGTGAGGTGCTGAATGTAAGTAGTTAATATGAATTTCTGTTTAATGGGAATTTATCTGTATGTATGGAGCAAAAACTGTTAATTGCCATATTATCACAAACTGCTTGCATGTAATTGCCAACTTGACCCCAGTTGTCACAATCTGATAGCAGAATGCCATCCTTGTCCGGAGCCAATCCCAACTGTCATAGGGCGAGAGGCAGGGTACACCCTGGACAGGTCGCCAGTCTGCAGCAGGGCTAACACATAGAGACAGACAACCATTCGCACTCACATTCACACCTATGGGCAATTTCGAGTTACCAATTAACCTAACCCCACTAACTGCATGGTTAAGTTTGACAGCAGAATGACTCGATCTTATTGCAGTCTTCTATCAAAGTCACTATGCAGATGCGTTTGTGTGTGTGCAAAGGTGACGGTGCAGGCTGTCCATGTGTGATTCTCTGATTGAGTGTGTGTGTGTGTGTGTGTGTGTGTGTGTGTGTGTGTGTGTGTGTGTGTGTGTG
>NW_005187414.1:6493198-6501586 GCF_000239375.1 Pundamilia nyererei
GTGTGTGTGTGTGTGTGTGTGTGTGTGTGTGTGTGTGTGTGTGTGTGTGTGTGTGAGTGAGAGAGAGAGTTGCTGTGGAAACCTGAGTGCTGGTTGTGATAATGTGGGACTAAAGGAGGGAGGAAGCTAGTGAAGGACAACTGAGGATGTAGCAAGAAATAAAAAAAAGGGATAGATGGCAGCAGGAGTAAGTCAGGTGCTGAGGGATGTATAAGATGGGAAAGACAAATAAATACGTACCAGGCAAGGTCCAAAGAAGAAATGGAAGGAGGCAAGGATGGATGAATGGTTAAATAAAGCTGTGGCAGACAGGGACAGGGGGAGACAAGGTTATATAGAAGGGAGAAAAGGACGAAGAAGCATGTAAGGATGAAGTGAGGAATAGATGGAGGTAAATGAAAACCTCGACTTTCAGCCATGAAAACATGGGTCATGTACTTATCGCCACCACTACTGCACCAGTCCTGAATCTTTAACTGGTTTCACACATTTCCACTGGAAGAAAATGGCAAAAGCCTGACACTGGCACAAGATTTGTTGGGTTCCAAAGTTTGAACCACTGACAATAACGAATCATTCTGCAACCCACAAATACACATATTTTCTTCATGTGGAAATTAGTATAAACTTTTGCTATATCACAAACAGCCTCACAAACATCTCCTGTGCAATCCCAAATCATTCTTCTTTGATGAATCTCTCAAGCTACTTCAGATTTGAAGGTCTTCTGGCACAAATCTTCTGTTCACCCCACAGATCTTCAATGGGATTCAAGTCAGGGTTTCATGCAGGCCAGTCAGTAACATTTACTTTCGTCTTCTAGCGGCAGTTCTTCACCAGGTTACGTTGTGTTGTTGACGGATTGGAAGGCAAAGCAATTACTCAGACTGAGTTCACCTTCTGACTTAAAATCTTCACAAATCCTTTGTTGTTGATTCATTCCAACTTAAAGAGCTTCCTAGTTCCTGACCTACTGAAGCATCCCCTCAATATAACTGTCGCTGTAGCTGTCAAACAAGGTGGTGTTCTTTGGGTTGTGCACCTCACCCTTCTTTCTCCATCTCCAGCTCTAGCTTTGTCTCATCTGTCCAAAAGACATGCTTCCAGTCTCCTTAGCAGACCTCAGTTTGGCCGAAGGTGTCTCTTCTGCAGCAGTGGAGAATTTCTTGGTCTGTAACCTTGCAGTCTATTCCTGTTCAGAGCTCTAGTGATTGCCTTCTTTGAGACTACAGTTCTACAGTTGGCTAACTCATTCACTAATATCGTAGCAGGATTTTCCCAAGTAAAGTTAATGATTTTGTCCTGATCTGTATATAAATAAATAAACCATCCTTTAAGCTTTGTCTCTGTGCTGCTGGGTGTCCTCAGCAATCTGAAGCATTAACCTCCTTGGAGTGGCTCTTTCGATGACAGCAAGCTTGTAAAGGAGTGTCGATGCTTAAACACTTAATGTAATGGCTAAGCGTGTCAGCAGATTGATTTGGTAGTAAATGCACTGTAAATCTGTGTAACACCTGTATACTGTATCCTTATACAAACTGACTCGTGAAGATTCCCACACAAGCCGAGAAAAGACTTATCATCATGTTCGTGTTGTAGACAAAAGACAAATACTCTGACTATAATTTATATGGCGCTCTGTATTAATGAAAGTTTGTTCACAGTCATCAGAAGCTGTTTCGCATAGTTAAGTTTTCAAGGTCCAAATAATATTTTCTTTTTCTTTCTTTTTTTTTCTTGTAAAATCGTTTTTGCTTTGTTCTTTTGTGTCATAACAGCAGTCCCCTCGAATAATGAGGCAAAGTTATGTTTTTACAAACCCTCAACATTATTATTTTAGATTTCCAGTCACCCCACCACTACACACACAAGCACATACACACACTCCATCTAAAATGTAAAATGTGATCTTCAAAGGCACTGCGAGGGCATAAATCATCCTGAGCTCTGTGTGTGGTTATAAATGCATCATTGCGTGTGTGTGTGTGTGTATGTGAGTGTGGTTTTAGATGTAAGGTCAGTGGCAGGGCAAACTGCAGGATAATCAAGACCGCTGTGTTTATATGTGTGGTTTTTAGCAGAGTCAAGAGGACACAGCGGGCTAGGTCAGATGTTATTTGACTATTATGTGTCTGTGTGAGTGAGTACGCCTGTCAGGTCACTGACTCCCAAGTTCCTAGTGCCAGGCCCACATGCTGTGTACAGACACCTGTATGTTCAAGCTATAAGAAGAGTTGTGGGTGGTTTTATCTTCCGTAACTTGCTGGCAGGATACAAAGAAACCATATCACACCACACTCAGATATTTCCAGCACTGTTACGATACAGTGGTAGGAGTAAATTAATGCAATTTTATATTAATATCAATGTTTTCAGCATTAAGTTTGATCACATTGTGCAGAGAAGGTTTGCAAAAGCTCCACATCCATTAAGTTGATGCCATCACTTCACATTATGAAGCTCAGATTAAATGCATAAGTATAAATTATCTAGAGGCTACAATGTAGCCAGCCGAAGTTTGCGATGGTGTTGCCAGCATTCATACCTGTGTGCTTTTGCCACCAAAACATTAGCTGGTGCTGGAGTTTCTCTTTTAGAGTTGATCACTTCTCTTCCAGGAAATTTGAAAAATGGCACAAGTAAATGCTTAAGACAAAACAGTGATTAATGATGAATGATCCTCATGAAAGTGTCTAAAAATAGACCAATGTTATACAGTATGTCATTGCTTTTGTTCTATTCCGAGTTTTATTCATTGTCTTTCTGATCACCTGTCAGTAGCAACAAAATGCCACCAAGAATGCAAATTTTAGTGAGCGTTAATTTACATACTGGTGATGTTCGCTGAACGTGACGCGTGAAACTAACATAAACAGAAAATGTAACATCGCATTCATGATGATGAACATCATAGATGCAAAAATCCAAACTGGGATCTTTTTTAAAGCATAGAGCCGTTAATGATTGCTGTAAGTGTGGCAAAGTTCATGGAAAGTTTTGTTCAGATTGGCCCACCCCTTAGGGAGGAGATGGGGTACATACTTTCATACATACATTACGATCATTATAGTAAAGAAGGTGATGATGCTTGCTTTAGTTCTTGTGTTGTAAATTTAGCAGATCTCTTTTCTTTACATTGGCATGCTTTCATCCCTTCCTAAAAGCCCAACTCACTCACTATTTAATTGAGCTTGAGCCAGTGTGACCGAAAGAGAGCCAACAAGGTCTACCTAGAAGAAGTAAAAGTCATAACAAGGTTTCTGTAGGTGAACTCGAGGAAACCTGCTGTCACTTACCGGTTGTCTCCTGAGGTGGGGATGTCTCCTGATAACAGACAAAGCCTCCAAGTGTGAAAGCTGCCCTTACAGGAAGGGCCTCACAATCTCCACCACCTCCACTTCATTTCTTGTCATTTTCTTGTTTAGTTTTCACTGAAAGTGTATTCAAAGTATACTCATAGTTCATGAAAATAGAAAAAAAAAATCAGCCTAATAATAGTTGAGTTGAGTTTCACACATTATTTTTTTATAAGTTAATCATGCTACATAACCGTGATCTGAGTCATGACCAAAATAATTGTAATTATGATTTTTTTTAGAAAATAACCAAGCTTCTGTGTTTTAGCACGCATAAAGTGAATTTGTTTATGTTGTTTGTGTAAATGAACTGATTTATATTCATGTGACTTTCAGGCGCCAGGATCACATTACGTTAGCTGGAGCACCCAGAAAACATTGCGATCCGTTTTAGAGATTGTCATTTTAGAGACATTTTTCAGTGCTCAACACTCTGTGTAATGCATTTGATATAAAGCTGGTGTGAGTGTCTGTTGGCTGTAATGCTGTGAACTTTTATTCAATAAAGAAAGCGGAGCACTAACCCAGCAAACTGAGCCTGTTACAGCACTCCGATCCATGCTTTTTACTCGTAGCATTTAGCGGTAACAACTTCTGCATTTAATAAACATTATAATCTGTTTCCCAGCAGTATTGCAAATTAGTGATTCAATATTATTCAGACTATTAATAGTGGACACTAGGCAGTGTAGTGATCAGTGTGATGGCAACGAGTGTTTGGCAGCAAGGATAATACCAGCGTCATTACAAACACCCCCCCAACCCTGCTAATGATCATTGATTTAAAATCACTAAAGTTACCAGTCCCTTCCCAAACTGCCACTAAAATGAAGTGCTGACGCTTTTTTCATGCCATTAGTTAAATGAAAAGCAAACACGTAGGGGTAGAAATGCACACAAAGACAAATGCTTGTTCTCTGTGTGTAGAGAAAAGAAGCTCTTTGAGTTTTTGTAAGAGCTTTCATTCAGCAGCCAGACAATGCTAAAAATGAGATTTTTGTTTTTGAAGTCTCAAAAGAAATGCCTTTGTGTAGTTGAAGTGGCTAGTTGACTTAAGGGAAGAAACACACACACGTGTACGCACACTCACTTAATAGATTGAAGTGGTACACAAATTACATTTCGAGGACCGTGCACAAAAAGTACAAAAGGGTGCAACTCAACACGCACACAAATACAAAAACTTTATCAGGGTTTAAGATCAGTTCCAACTAAACCAGTCATTTAGTTTTTTCACTGAAATGTGAGGGCTTATAATTACCTTTTAGAATGAACTTTTCTCACACAAAACCTCACCTGAAAATCTCGCCTTTTGCTGTGAAGCTGTAATGCTTGAGAAAAAGTAATTAACTGTGGTTGCTCGTGCTAATGAGCATGCTAAATTTTTTCATGACAGTTAGCCTTCTTTGAAACTTATAGTTATATAATATTACCTATATTATGTATAGGTAATAATAATATTTTGTGCCTGGACACAAAATAGGTAATTTTGTGTCCAGGCTCTTCATTCACCTGGTCACCATGTCGACCAAGAAAACAGAGCTTTTGTACAGAGCTGCTGGATTAGAAACCAAACCACAATCTTCTAAAGATAAATGGGAAGCACTTTGCAGCAATGTGGCAACCAAAGACCACAGTATAAGACATTTGGGGACTTCAAATGATGTTGGGCGAAATAACCACTGGCAACACAATGAGTTAAACTCCACCAATGACAGCAAAGAACATCGCAAACTGATGTATGAAGGGTGGTAATTACATTAAAGGATTGCCTAGAAAGCCCAAACTATAACTTGGGACAATACCAGAGGTTTAGTAGTTAGTACCAATACCAGTAGAATTACATTATTCTCTACACCCAATTGTAGAAAACAAAAATGATTATCCCATGAGCTTAAAATGTTGAAAAGTCAATAGTCGTGGTAGATCCTTTATTTAAAATGTTAACATTATGTTTTATTACCAACTGGCTCATATTGCCTTTCTTATCAAGAAGTTTAGGTGGAACTATTGGGGTAGCTGTAGCTTTTCCTGTGTTTTAACCACAACATTTAATGATAGACAAGAACACTTCTGAGAAAAAGCCTCAATATATGTATTGCCTACGGTGACTAGACTTGTACTAAAAACTAAAAACTAAAAACTAAAAAAAAAAGTATTCGCATTTTTAAATTTTTGGTATAAAAAGAAAGTAGCTAGCAATTTTGGTCGCTTTGCTACTAGCCAATGACTGCCAACGACAAAGCAGTGTGTTACCAAGTCATGGTTGGTGCTTAAACCCAACCAAATCATTATTTAACAAGTTGATAAGTTGAAAATTGTATTTTTGAATTAATATCATAGCTAAAATAATATCATAATATAAGTGAAGTGTAACTTGTTACTTGTGTAACTCCTACTATGCAAACTAAGCTGCAAAATAATCCACTCTACATCCCAAAATGTCATCTTTTTCAGGCTTTAAAAGTGGAACCTATTCACTTGGACGTGTACATGGACATATGAGACCTGTCATGTTCACAGACACGAACTTAGTGTGGGAAATTTGTGTCCACAAACAAGAATCAGTATTTTTAAAGTGACTATTTTATGATCTGTGTTTGATTGGTCATGTCTTAATGTTTACAGGCATTTTATAAGCTAATCTATTAATGGGAAAAACAAAAGATAGGTGGCAAGCAGTTCAATAATGAAAACAACTGCTTGTGGCAACCAAAGAACAAAATATTTCCTTGATATTATGTTTTATATTAGTGCACTGAATTAACCTTGCTATGACTCAGTAAGCACCTACAGTTTTGAATATATGCCAGCACCAGCATGAAAAAAAGAGTAAAAAATAAATCACAGGTAAATTATGGACTGCTTGACAGATAAACTAAGTTTTCTCAGCCCAGCCCAGAACGGTAATCATGCCCTTATTTTAAAGTCTCTTTGGCCTCTAGTAGCACCTAACCCTGCAATGGAAACTTACAGAGGCTCCAGATTCACTGCATCTTAAATAGCTTAAGTGCAATCTGCTCGTGGGTGTTTCTGTACGGTAAACACACAGACGAGCTTTCGTGTCCACATGCACCGGGAGTGAATGCTGCCTGGATGTGCTCCACTGACACTGAATGGGTGATCAGCAATGCAGCCTCAGTGATAGCAGCCAGAGTAATATTATGGAAATATGGCCATATTTTCTGCTTCATAACAGTGAGCAGGAGGAAATAAAGTGCCTGGCGCCCATTGATGCTATGAGCGCCGTGAGCACAATGAAGCTCATTTAAATAAGGTGACAAAGATGGCCGGCAGTTCATTGTCAGCTGGGACACTGCGGGTTCTTTTCATGTCTCCCATTCAGCCCAGGACACAAAGTTAATTTAGTTTTGGCCCCGACACAGACACAATAAACCGCACTGATGCTATTGTCTACGGTCTTACTGAGGCAGCTGAAACATTTTGGGACACAGCTTGTGTTTAAAACCTCTACCTGGTTATTTTCATGCTGCAGTCAGCCCTCATATAACACAGTACAATAAACTAACACACTAGCTACTTCCTTTGTTTTATATATTTTTCCTCAAAGTAATCCTTTTTGTTACCAGTTACACACACACACACACACTCATGTTACATTCTGCTTGTGTGTATACAGACATGCACGCCACAACCACCAATGATGTGGTTGATTTCATTCGGCTCCCATGAGGTTATTCAGAGAGAGGGAGAGGCCAATATCTACTTACCATTCTGTGTGTGTGTGTGCGTGTGCGTGTGCGTGTGTGTGTGTGCGTGTGTGTGTGTGTGTGTGTGGTTGGTCCAGCTTCTGGATCTCAGGATGTGGAGTCTGAAATCCAAGGTTGGTGCTGCTGCTGCATGCCTCCACCTTCTCCTTCTGCCTCTGGATGATGACATGTTCACGCCTGCATCTGTATTTCTGTTTACATTTCACACGTTAATATGAAGAGCAAAAACACAGCAGTTATCTCTGACTGACACCATTTTCTGTTGAATATTTGCTTTTTGTGTCACTTTCCTGGATTGTAGCTTTTAAAAAGATGTAATCAAACAAAGCTCTGAGTGCATCAGTGGAGCGCTGCTCCCTGTGCAGCTTTGAAGCACACGCAGAAGTTTATTAGTGAGCTCTGTGACTTCAGTCCTCCAGAGGTTTTTAAATAATGTGTTCAGCATTGAAGGAACAGGCCGGCCTAACAGAACCTAAAACCCGACTTTTAGATGGCAGTTATGGCAGTGATGGTTATCTTCTGTGTCTCTGCTTCAGGCACTGAGCAGGCGTTTAGCCGATCATTAGACCCAAAGTGAATAGAATGAGCTGTGCTTAAGTCAGAGACATGAGAGGAACAGAAAGAGTCTTTGTTTTGCTGCTGTTTAATGACTGCTGCACGTTAGAGCTCTGAAACTTAAACCTGCCACGTTTAAACATTAACAGCCGCCCAGTATCAGGGCTGGCTGCAGCCTGATGCAGCGCTGTAACTGTCGTTCATGTTAGGCTCTATGAAGCACACTCCTTCTGGGCAGACTCTGTATCGAAGTTAAGGCGGACTGCAAATGAGAGATCGATGAAAATGTCACACTTTGTTGTTTTTTAAGCCAAACTCTGGAGAGATAATCGGCTCCAGACCAGGATATCCACCCAGCAGGTTAAAAGAGCCGCCACACACCTGCCACCCATTCATCTTGTTGTTCGTGACCTTGTAGCTGCTACAGTCCAGATGTGGCAGGTCGCCCTCTGCTGGAGGAGTGACGGGACGCTGCATCGCTGCTCTGCTTCTTCTTCTCTGCATTTATTCCTTCAGTGCAATGCATGATGGGACGCCGTGCTTGGGTAGTGAGCTTCTGTCCTGTTCGTTTCATCGGGCATGAGGCTTATTTCATATTTGGAGTATATTAAGACTACAGTGGAGCGAGTGACTTCAGACAGCTCACACTTCTGCCTCTTCTACACATCTTTGTGTGTGTGTGTGTGTGTGTGTGTGTGTGTGTGTGTGTGTGTCTGTGCGTGTGTCTGTGCGTCTGTGTGTGTGTG
>NW_005187414.1:6501606-6515365 GCF_000239375.1 Pundamilia nyererei
ACACACACACACACACACACACACACACACACACACACACACACACACACACTTACAATACAAAAAACTGCACTAAACACACACTTCATGCACTGCTCTCACTTTCGCTCACGCACACACACACACACACGCAGTAACCTGACAAAACCGGGTCTCATACAATGAACCACACACGCTGCATGCAGACATGCACTTAACACACAAGCGCACACAAAACGAGAGCCCCTGGGTACGATAGAGGTTGCCTTCTAATACTCCCTATTTATCATGCAGCAGTTGAACTAACCAACACACATGCACGTACACGCACACACACGTTTTATTCTCATAAAAGCACTGCCTGCATAGATCGTCCATTAAGATATCAGAGTCTACGAAGGGAAAACCATTGGTGGGCTGATAATTCATTTACAGATTGACTGAGGAGGGATGCTACTGCATTTGTGTGTGTGTGTGTGTGTGTGTGTGTGTGTGTGCGTTGAATAGTGACACAGAAACCGATTAAGAGAAGGAGGGAATGAGGTGTGGGGTGAATGGAGGAGGAGGAGAGATGAGGAAGATGAGATAATGGAAGCAGAGGCAAGGAGTGAGAGAGGGGAGAGAAGAAGAAGAACTCATGGAGGAGCAAGGGAGACAGAAAGCCTAAGAAAGTGGAAGCAGAATTGACAAGCTAAAAGCAAGACGGAGAAGAAAAGTTTGTGATAAAGGGAAGAAGAAAGAGTGAGAGGGGAGAGCGGGAGAGAGCCACCAGGAGAGAAGATAAAGAAGGAGGGAGAAGGCAATAAGCAGAGAAAGCCAATGCCATTAAGGAGCCAGGAGAGGAAAAGCAGGAGAAGAGAGCCATTTGCACAAAACGTACAACTCTTGACATCAGTTTGAAATTACCACAGCTGCACGATTACCTTCAAGTTCTTCAGTGTATAACCACGAGATATAACAAGGAATTACCCATACTGGTTCCCAAAAAACCCCAGCTAAACTATCATGATATTGGAGCAGTGTATTGGAAATATGATTTCAAATATAACCTCATCGCTTCTACAAGTTGTTTTTTTTTTTTTTTAATTTCCCCCAGCTCTGTTGTCTTCCCCCTCTCTTATGTGCTTTTGTCAAAGTCAGTCCAGTTTAGATCAAAGCGGCAGGGCAGATAAAACATATTGAGATAAATCCGAGCATTTCACTCTTTCTGGTCTCCTCTGATAATGTCAGCGTTTCTTTGGTCTGGCCGGATCAGACAGAAAAAAAAAGGCAATCTGACAGACAGTTAGAGGAAGAGAAAGCTTTCAAAGGGAGCTGCAGGAAGACAAACAGATGGACAAGGTTTCCATCAAAGGCCTTAAATTCAGCACTTAATAAGTATATTAAAAAGGATAGAGCATCAGAAAGAAGGTGACCGGACTGGGAGTTGGGGAAAAGGACGCGGACGGTAAAGAAGTGGAAGATGTGGAGGGAAAGAAAGTGAGATGGTTGGGGAGAAGAGACGTGGAAAAAGACGGGACAGGTGCATTTATTGAGTTTATGTGTATAATATTAATCATAATCAAATGGTCAATCACGCTAAATGACTGCAAAGAGCTTCGGCTGCAACCTGCAATTATCGCTAATGACACATTCAGCTCAGGATCGGCACACGGCCATCAAACAAGCACACACACACACACACACACACACACACACACACACTGTCATAGGCACTCAGACACACGTGCACTTGTTTTAGGCAGCCTAATGATATCTGATTGATAGTCTAAGAGAGAGGATGTCCCCCCCAGTCGTGTGTGCGCCTGTGTATCCATGCAGTCTGCCTACCTGTGTGTGTGTACTCCGTCTCGCACAGATGTGCCGTCTGCACCCCTCTGATATCACTGCTATAAATAACCCTCATGCTGTCTATATTTTGGGAATTGGGATCAATTGTGCCTCACAGTTTGAGATTAGAATGGGCTTTTTTTTCTTTTCTTGGCAAGCTGAGCTAATATACATTGTTTTATCTGTGTTATCCTACACTGGGATTTACTGATAATAGGGACAGTTTGACTGTTAAAAAAGGAGATGATGATAACAGAAGCAAGACTTTTCAGCCAGACTTTTTTGGATGTTGTTTCCAGGCAAAGAGAGAGAGAAAGAGGGAGAGCAGCACCCAGCTGACAGAAAAACAAAAGAGCAGCGGCAGAAAGAGGCAAAGACGGAGGGGCGGACAGTCACAGGCAGAGAGGGAAGATCTGTTGAAATACCAAACTGATTAGTCGGTGTTTCTGACATTTAAATGCCACGTTTACATAGAGAAATGTTTCCAAGGAATATTAATCACTTTAGTTAATTCACGAGGAGATGTGTACCGGATCCGTGGTGCTCGTGGCAGAAGAGAGGGACAGAGGGAAGGGAGGTGAGGAACGAATTCAGGTGGAGCAATTGCAGAAGTTAATGATATTAGCAGCAATGCTACAAAAATAGAAACCAAGGGGAAGAAGTCACAGAGTAGCTCATGATACGGTAGCGTCTCATTTCATTGCCCGCACTAAGCAAATGCAGCGATTCTGCTTGATACGTTGCATGACTGTGTGCAACTGAAAAGGAATAAGCACCAATGAATAAGTCCTGCACTGTCATCCACCGCCTTTGGTAATTTTGCCCCACCACTGATAGAAACTACTGCAATGTAAGTTTAGTAGTCAGTTGTCTGCTGCACTTCTTACCCATCATATTTTTATTGTTATTATTAGAATAAAAGGCCAGCAATACATAGAGGGGGCTCAGGTGGGTGGTGTGGGTGCTCCATTGATCGCAGGGTTAGAATTTGGCCAGTCCTGGAGAGTCCCTGGACAAGAGACTGAACCCCAGTTGCTGGGCAATGCTTGAATGGCTTTGTGGAAGCTCTGGTTCAAAGTTGTAGTTATAAGAAGTCCCACAGTAGAATGCCAGTGCAGGTCTTTTCAGCATTGAGAACTTCATCTTTCAAATCAGTGGTCCCAATGTGGAACAACCCATTGAGTTAAGAGGTGAAATCATGTACTGCAGTCTATCTAAGAAACTTTTATCTTGACTGCTGGGATGAAACAGCTTCCCAGCAAGTGGCTCCGTGGCATCTTGTATGAAGTGAGCGAGAACCTGAATGTATTTCATCACTGAGGTACTTTGTCAGTGCCGCTCTGAGCTGCGAATAAAAAATGACAAAAAGAACAAAACGAGGGAAATCCCCCCTCGGTGGTATTTCTGATTATGTTGCAGAAATAGGATTTCAGCACCGTCTATCTATCTGTCTGTTTTTCCAATGACGTTCCATTTTGAGAATGTCAGATGTCCGTGGGATCCAAATTGCAGTTCCAATTTGCTCAGGTGCTGGGGCTTATTACTGCAAATTAGGTGGGAAAATGGATTTTTGCCTGTGGGCTAGTAGTTACTCATCATATTTCCAGGTAGCCTGTCTTGAGCTGTAGTGTGAAGATGAGTGACCATAATAACAGCCTACGAGTGCTCCTCGGCAGCGCAGCTTTCATTAACACACTGCCATCTTGATCCATCTCAGTTGTTCCACATGACACATCAGAGCACTTACAGCGTGTTGCTAACTGGCTAACACTGCTCCCGTCCTCTTTTTCCATCTGCTGACAGCCAGGGCAGCCAGATTTATAAAAACTGACATTATGACAGGCCAACAAAAGTGCAAAACAGATGAACCAAATGCATATAATTTGGACAAGAATCTATGAGACGTGACAAGTGTTGGGCCAGTATTTTTAATGTGAGATGCTGGGCAGTCGTGCAGCACACTTTTATTGTGACTGCTGGCCATCTGTGACAGGTAAAAACAGTTTAGTTTATCTAAACTGTGATATTTTAGATACTGCATTCATTCTTTGTGAAATTAAATCCCTCATTAAGCTGCAATAGATTAACAGTGACTTATATAACCATAGTTGGCCATATAGTTTGAAATACTTACTCGAGTCTGAGTTCACAGTGACGCATGTTTTTGGGAACACTAATCATCGATTACTGGGAGCCCTGGAGCCTGAAACGTACTACCACTAGTTTTTTGGGCAAGCCAGAGCAGTGACATTTAAACTCAGTGTAGAAACTGCCTGAAGTCAGTGGTCTTGAACCTTTGCCAGTGTACTCGATTTCTTTTGGCTTCTTCTGTGTGCACAGTTTTACCACCCACATTTTGAAAAAAATATCTTGTTTCAATAAGGAAAGATAATTTGGAAGAACTCAACATATTTTATTTAAGTACAAAGCTTGAGTAATAAATTATTCGGCGATTAGACTCAGATGAAACTTCGCAGCAGAGCGGAGTCCAATGATGAAGAAATAGGACAGCGCCCCCCAGAGTGCTGATGCTGATGGTGGGGGAGATGAAGCAGTTGGAGATGAGGTGGAGGTGGGGACAAGGATGATCACATGAATGAGCCTGAAAGGGGAGAATGAAAGAGGAGCCCTGAGATTTAAAGCACATGGAATAGGGGCTGATCGGCTTGCAGAACGTGGGCGAGAAAATGACTGATTGCCAGAATAATGGTGAGAGAAATGAGTCTGAAAGCGTGGGAAAGTGGAAGTGATGTAAAGAATAGTCAAGCAGTCCACACATCCAGGTAGATGAGTGACTGCAGGTCTTCCTTGTGCTACAGTTACAATAGGGAAAACAGTGCCTGAAAATTGTGGAACGACCAAAATAATTCCTCTCTCACCAGGTAATCTGTGCCGTTACGTTTGATTGAATACCTTTTGCTGCAACTACTTGTAATCAGTCACCAGAATCATAAAACTTCATTGGGCACCACTGATTTTTCCTGGTCACAAGGAAGTTGTGGTTGCATTTTGTTGTTGTGCACATTATGATGTCCTTTTTGTTTCTTGTAGCCTGTCTTTAATAAAATGAATTGATTAATTTCTAGTCTCTGATCACTAGAAAAGACCTTTAAAAGACTAAAGACGTGTGCACACAGGAAGAAACCAGAACATGAATGTGGTGGTGAGAGACCATGACCTGATGTGATGACACGTAAAATAACCACAGGGGTTGCTAAGCCAGCAGGTCCTGAGTTGAATTAATATGTGATGTGGTGCAATTGCAGCAGGATCCCCCTGCAACAGTTAATTGAATAAATGGAAGAGGATGGATGGTTCAGTCCAATAGCGCGTATCAATATAAGTCTTGTACACTTCTGACTGACATTTGATGGAGTGTTGTCTGAGAGTCTGAAATGCCTCCTGGAGACCAAACTACCAGCTCTGAGCAAATCACTTCATATATAAAAGTGTAAGAGCCACTAATGTAAACCTGAGCACTTTCTGGCATGGAAAACCAGCGTTAAAACATTCTCTTGGACCTGAAACTTTCTCTTGACTTTCATGAGTGTCATTTCCGGCATCATTCCCAGCCAAGAAAATACGTTGACTTATTGTGTCACTTTTTGATGAAGGTTTGGACTCCTCCTTCAAGCTTTTTCTAGGCTGTTATTTAAATGGTTGATTCGTACACGATCCTGTGAGTGCTGGCCTTTCACCCCACCTTCAGGTGTGACCAAACAGCTCCAGACACTTTTCCAGTGTGGCCAAAATTTATGCGGCACTTAAATCTCTCATGTAACCATGATTATGATCTGTCATCTTGGCTGTCGAAAATATTTTGAATTCATTTAGAAATTCTTGTGATCATTTTTAGAGCTCTGTCTGTAATAAGAGACACACCGAGGCCTTGTAACACCAGTAGATCTCTGAGGTCATTTGATCAAGGTTTTCTGCTTGCCTCCTCACTTCAGGCTCAAAGGAGACTTTGTCTTTGAAGTATCTACCTGTAGACAAACATTGAGGGAATCCTCTCATAGAGCTGCTAAGCCCCAAACTTTCTGCCAAAGAGTTCTAGCAGGTAAAAAGGTTCTGAGAAGGAGGGCTTGACCTGGTTCCTTTTTAAAGTTTGATACATTTTTAAGAGAAAAATACACTTTTTGTGATGATTGGCTTACTTTGGCCATTCAAGTTGATATACCTAATCATATAATTTGGGCTTTATTAGAAAACATTGCCCCTCCCTGAGTGCTGGAGGTTTCTTCCCGTTAGAAACGAGATTTTCCTTCCCACTGTCACCGGGTGCTTGCTCATACAGGGTTCTCTGTATTATTGTAGGGTCTTTAGCTTAAAATGTTAAAGTCCACAGAGGCCGACTGTTGTGATTGACGCTATATAAATAGAATTGAATTGACAACATTCAAAATTACTAATAAACTAGGAGTCCCACCTACTTGCAGTGTAGCCTCTTCACACGCTGATAGTATTTTTCTTGTCTTTACTGACTAAAATAAATTGTTCTGCTTTCAGTTTCTGTGATACAATGAAGTGTGTCTCAGGCGGAGACGTCGTTATTTTTTGTTGTGTGTGATCAGTCTGCTGATCAAAGGTTGCGACAGACATCAGTGCTGCACTGTTGCATTTTTCCAGCTGCCAGATATCTTCGTGTTGCGATGATCATTTTCATTTCCGGCATTATAGCGTTAATGTGTTGGGTGGGAGATGTGAGCGAATCTCTAATGAGATCGACCACAAACATTATCCCTGCACAGTCTAATCTGTAGCGTTTCATTAACTCACTGTCATTCAGTGTTTGGGGAATAATTTCGCCTCACCTCTTTGTCTTTCCGCCAGTTTCTCCTTTGCTTAAAATCCTAAATCTCTTAAAAGTCCCTACTCCAGCAGCTTTTCACCCGAGAACCTTTTGAATGCTTTCAGAATAACTATAATTTTTGGCAGAATCTGCAAGGGGGTCTGCATCCCAAACTGTGCACCTCGGAGTAGGATGTGTCTTTGTGATTGGACTTCTTAGTGCATTCATGTCATTTACAGAGAAGTCCATTTGCACTTGGAGACACATTACAGTCATAGCCCAAATTTGTTTAACATGGGCCACTGTTCTGCAATATGGGCATAGACAGCATATGAGAGGGAGGGCAAATGAGCATATATTGGATAATCTGACCCGAAAATAGTAATAGAAGTCATAAAGGTCATAAGCCTGGTGCCATTCTCCAATAGGTTTTTATTTTATTTTAATTTTTTTTACAACCAGAGGAATCACCCCCTGCTGGCCACAAAAAAGTATACAAGTTTAACGATTCAGCTTCCATGTTGCCTTTATTTTAGACCTGGAAGCTGTGTACATGTTTTATATTGTCTGATTGTATGTAATGTGACTCAACTCTGGAAATATTTTGCCAATATAATGTCCTAGGCTTGCATGCTCCAGTATTCCACTGTAACTGAAGATTCTCGCATGCTATTTTGGTATACCAAACAGTACATCAGCATTGAAAACAGAATAACAGCAATGGCTTTACCTTTGAAGACAAATTCTAATACAATTTCCATCCATCCATCCATTTTCTTAACCTTCTATCCAACTCACGGTCACAAGTGACTGGAGCTCATCCCAGCCGGGATACACTGGTCGCAGGTCGCGGATTCTAATTAAACTTTTCTACACCTTTTCTCTGAAATATGATCACCAGGAGCTGAAATACACACCCTGCTGTGATTCTTAAGCCTCACCTCTGCATGCAAGCTTCAGATCCACATGACGAATCGCTATCACAGAACTAAATATGAAGCCATATCTCCTGCTGTAGTTTCATAATCTTATTCACCTGCCTCAAAAGCCCATAAGATCAGGAAAAATAATAGGTGCACCTGAAGGCTCAGCAGTAGCTTAACACAAGTCTCCTAAAAGTTCATCCAACTCATATAAAGGCAACACGTCACCTGTGTGAGTCACAGGTATGTTTTTCCAGTGCCCGTTTCCACTAAAACGGCATGGCTTATGACTATGGCCATCCTGCAGTGTTAATGCAAGTGGGACTTCCACTTGGAGTAGTGCATAGTCCGTGTATGGCTGAGTGACTAAGGATATTATGGCTATTACAGCTATAACTGAACAGCTGTGATGACAATGAGTAGGCCTGAATGGAGGAAATTGGATATTTAATAGAGATTTTCACCTGTGATCATCATTGTCTCTTTCCATCACGGCTCCTTTCCCCTTCCTCTTTCTTTCCTCCTCTTCCACTCTTTTGCTCTCCCTCCCTTTCTTCGGATCACGACATCCTTTCATCTTTTTCCTTCTCCTCTGCTCGCTCCACCTTTCCCCGCCGTCTTTTCTCTCTCTCTCTCCGAGCTCTAAGTAGCCACAAATGGTCCCTAATAGCCTCCAATGGAGATGAATTGATCGTTGTGCGAACCGAATCGATGGGAGATTGCTTTTGCTGTACACAGTAGGGCACTGCGCAGGCAGGCGGCCTTAATTAAGTTAACAGTAAAACCACGAATGCTTCTGAGGTTTATTGCAAAAATAAGTTTCGGGTGATTAGAGAAACAGAAAAGGAAAGTTGTGTAAAGAAAAAAAGGACGTATTTGTTTCACCGTGTTTGTGATTTGCTTGGATGTTGCTACTCGGTCGTGATGCTCCCTGCGTGACTCATATATGATGTTTCTGGGCATTTTCTCACATTTTTTCTCTGCCTGTTTATTTTTCTCTCTGCTCCATCCCTGCTGCTTTCCATACTGCCTCTTCTCTCTGCCAGCTCGTTCTCCAGCTTCTTCTTGTTGTCTCACCACAGCCCATCTGACCTGATCTCCTCCCCTTCATCCCTCTCTGCTTTCCTTCCCTCGCTGTCGTTCCTAATGGGATGAGCGGCAGAATTTGATCAGCAGTTTTTTAAAGGTCACACAACCAAGCGAAAACTGTCAGCCAAAGAGCCGAGGGAGCAAGGAGGTGAGGGTGGAGGAGTCTAGCAGGCGGGACAGGAAGGAAAAACTTCACGAGGAGATGGAGGACAAAGAGGGAGACGGTGGAGAGAATATGGGAAGCGAGCATGGAAGTGGGAGGTAGTGAGGTAATGGGGGGGAAAAGAGGGAGGGGGCAGATGAGGTAATTTGCAGTTTTGTGACATAACAGATCTGTTAACAGATGAATACATATTAAATATGCAGGAGAGATGAAGGAAGGAAGAAGGCGGGGAGATGATGATGAGAAAAGGAAAAGGATGGGAGGAAATGAGGAGATGAGAACAAGGAAAGGGAAGTCGGGAAAGGAAAGACGGTGAGGAAGGAGGAATGGAGATATTTTCATTTCTCTCACCCAGTGCCACTCATCTCTTTGCTCAGTAACAGTGGGATCCTAATCACCTCTCCATCTCCTCATGTTCTCTCATCAGATCCCTCTCTCCATCCTTCACTGTCTCATTCTCTCTCTTTCTCTTCGTCTTGTGTTTAAGATAAAAGACACTCGTCGCTCGGCAGTGTCTCATAATAGTCACGCAGTGCAGATGTCCTCCTGTCGGCAGCGAGGCTCATTCTTTGATTTCCATCTATCATTTATCATCAAATAGACCCAACTCTTTCCACCTCACCGAAGACCCTTTCCTGCTCTGCCTCTCTGCTGTCCCTTTCATCAGCTTCATATTTCTTTCTGCTGCTAATCTATTCCTGAAGTATTTCGGTGCGTCTTTGCCCTCACTGCATCTGCATCACTGTGTTGCGTGTGTGTACGAGTGTGTGTGCGCGCGTGTGTGGCAGAAACAATTTGCAGCACAAATGAACTGCAGAAGACAGCAGAGGGGTGGAAACCTTCCTCTGTCCACACTGGCTTTGTTGAGGTTAAAAGGGTCAGCAGTTTCATGTTTCACTGTGTGCACATAGCGGGGACCCCCACAGTCGCCGTATGCATATGACATCATCAGGAGTGGGTCTGTTTTCCGAGGAGGCTGAGGAAGTGTGGCATCTTTGCACAGCTGCAGCATCGATAAGTTGCTGACACCACGTCACTATCCTCCACCAGCACTCCCAGAGGAATGCGCACAACATCGTCAAGAACCACAACCATCCGGCACACACACTTTTCCTGCTGTTGCGTGTTTCGTTGTCCACCTCCATGAGGCATGACGAATAATGGGAGAGGCAAAGCTTTTACCAATTTATTAACCAAAGAGAAGCAAAAACATATTTGACTTCACAAAGTGTATTAGTCAGTAGTTGGATGACTGAATGTTAAGTGGGTGGTGTTGCATAGTGTAAAAACTAAAGCAACAAGCCTAAAGTCAACTGAACTCATAGCATAGCTGGAGAGTGAAAACAAAGCCGAATAAGCTGTGTTTTAACCTAAATATGATCGATAAGGCTGAACTAGTTAAATATTTGAAGATGGAAACTACGTTGATGGCATCATTAGCTCCACAATTTGTTGGACACAGACACAACCTTTGTAGACTTGCCTCTGTACACCACCACAGTAGAGTTTAAATCAGTTAGTCAATACGTGATTGAAGTGCAGATTTTCAGCTTTAATTCAAGGGGTGTTACAAAACCTGTGCATTTATTGCTCAGGCATTACAGCCATTTTTATACACATTTCCCTGCTATAAGCTGTGTTGGAATACATCTTTGTTGGAGATAAATTTATGGATATCAGAAGCGGGACCACGCCTCAAAACACGCCCCCTATATATGACCCCCCCCTAGTTCTACAAGCTGTTTGTTCTCATTTATGTGCCTCACCCTCCCTCCCCTTTTCAATCCTTTCACTTCTTCGCTTCTATTTAGTACATGGGGATCTGCCAGGCCCGGGGGCCGCTAACAGTCCCCATTGAGGCCTGCCCCAAACAGCAGCTCATTTCTTGATTAAGCCATTCGCCTTTATCTACTAAAAATGCTTCCAAACCTAAAATGAGGACGTGGGTCCAGCTAGTGAATAGATATTTTAGCAGATATGCTTTGCTTGTGTCACCTTACCTCATGGGATTTTTCAGTCCATCTCCAGTTTGCCAGGCTTAGCTTACCAAACAGATAGTTAAGTTAATTTACTAAAAAAGTAACTAAAGAAAAGAAATGGAAGACAATTTGAATAGAATGTTATGGTCACAACAGAGATAAAAAAATTCAACAAATGGCATATTTACTTCTACTAGATATGTCGACAGCCAGTACTAATGACCGATACTAGCTATTTGCTGATCTATGTCAGCATTTGTAACAGCCGATAAATTAAAAATTAAAAAGGAAAAAAATGAATTGTGAGAAACTTCCTTTAGCCATGTTGCAAATGTTGACGTTGCCATCGTTTGTCCAACAGAGGGCACTCTACATGTCCCTATTTACAACACTCATGTTTGGAACGCCAGAAACACGAAAACCAGCGGGTAGTCGGGCAGAGCGTAAATGAGCGAATAAATAACTAAACATAGTAAATATTAGGGAAATGTGTTTATGTGTCATGTGTCTGAAAGAATATTCGATTTTCAAATCACGAAATAATGGTATCTGTCTTAAAAATCCTATGTCTGTCAGACTCTGACAGACTCTGTCAGAAGCACTATTAGTACAAAGCATTGGGATTTTATTCATTCATTTATTTATTTTTAGCTTAACACTTAGTGAGTGTATGGAATTAGTCCAGTACAATAACCTCTGTTTATACATGTAAAAGAGTGGGCACCATTCAGTTTTACTCAGTTGTTCAGCTGATATTTGTTCATCATCATTCATTAGCAGCAGTACGATGCGTTCGGCAACACCACACAGTTTTCTGGACTTTACCCAGACTTCCCAGCAGCTCTCGACCTATGAACCTATATTGCAGAAACCTTGCTTTGCATTCTGTGCGTCTCCAGAGACCAGGCGGCTGGCAGTATTCCTGCTTTTTTTTTACACAATCAATCATTAGTTTTCCCAACCAAATGTCACATTTTTTTAAACATTCAATTGCATAATCAAGTTAAGAACAGCCGCTGCCAACCGTTCTACAGATTTGCTGTGACTGTCAAATGTTGCACCTATCTGCCCGTAGTGTTAATCACATCAGCCACAAATAACCTGCCTACAAAAACAACAATAAAAATCCACACGTTTATTGTTTCTGACACTTTAAATATGCACAGTTAACACTGGCCTGGAGTAACCTGGATACATGGATAGTGTTGTAGGTTGTGTATCTTTACTCACCACTAAAACCTAAATGTTCGAAACGCTATGATGGTTTTGCACCCCAGTGTGTGTGTGTGTGTGTAACTGACAGAGTTTCATTAACGGCGCTAATCAACGACAGGAGAGTAAATTAGCCGGCAACAGAGGTCACAGTGTCGTTTGTGGAAAACTGCTGTCGATGCCACCTTTCACCTCCTGCAGCTTGGTAACAAATAAAAATCAAGTTTTTTGCAAAGCTTCAAATCATTGTTTGAGACAAGCAGGTGATTGGTCTTTGTTACTTTGGCAGTTAGATTACTTTCCCTTTAAACGCAGCCCAGAATCTATTTTATTTTTTCTCAGGAATTTGGCCTCTCTCCACGTAAATGGATAGCAGGGGAGTGATAGATTCACTGTAGCTCTACTTAGACTCCGTCTGCATTTGGGAAGCTGATGCCAGGAAGAGCACACGCATCAGTCTATGCTAACAAAACAGTAGGTGGAATAAACATTCTTGGTCCCTGAGGGAATTTGTGCTGGCATTAGATAGATTGACAGAAGGCTGAATATAAAGTTGTTTTCTGTGTTTTGTGAACCATTGTTAAACAGAGAAATGGAGTACCCACTTTATTTTCCACGCATTCATAGATGCAAGCATTGGCTCTCCAGAGCTCCAAGTATTCTTACGTGCTAGACTAGAACATATCGAGAGTAATTTGCTGTGTCCACCTGCAGATTTACAGTACATATGTACAGCAATTAAAATAACCCTAGTGTGCATGCATCCCTGGCCTAAGCATTGGCTCTGAAATGTCCAAATCTGTCAGCAGCATCAAAGCGAGCTGCATCTAATCCCAAAGGACCCGGCTAGCCAGCTTGGAGCTCCACCTGCACACCACTGAAGCTTCCATCAGCTGCACGTATCACAAAACTGCCATATCTGCTTACATGCAGGCCATAAACTGCTGCTGGGAACGAGGCTCCTATGCACAGCTCTTCATCTCCCTTCCCCCAGAGTTAAAGTTGTTGAAAAGCAGAAGAAACTCAAACTGTTTCTTCTGTCATACGATTCATGAAAAAGGATGCAGGCTTTAGGAGGGTAGGGAGGTGAGGGGGGGGGGGGGGGGGGGTGCTTACATGTCTCCTTTCTGTTAGGAGAATTGAAGAAGTGAAATACAAAGGATGATCTACTGGGGCAGCTGATGTTAGTTGTTTTGTAGCTGAGACATGTAATGAGAGTTTCACATGAAAAGACGAGTGCAGTGCACGAACAGATGGTCTGAATTTGAATATTCCTTTCATTGGTTCCTATATGAACCCAGGTTAGAGCAATAAACCCCGACAACTGTTTTTTAAGTGACTGACAGTTAAACTATAGAAATTCTTTACGTCATTTCTCAGATTTTCTCCACTGGATACTCCTTTCTGTGACTTCTCTTGCTTGTGTGAGTCCGTGTGTGTGTGTGTGTCTGTGTGTGTGTGTCTGTGTCTCTGTGTGTGTGTGTCTGTGTGTGTCGCAGCGGGAGTGAAGACTGTTTATATTATTGGTGATGAAAGAGGGGCCCCAAGAGGCCTCTATAATAGGCTGGGAGGCCTCTGACTTTTTATAATGGTCTGTATGGTTGTGTGTGCCTGCTTGTGAGAGAGACACAATTGTACCACTATATAATTGTCAATGGGAGGACACACTTTTACATAATACAGATACACAAAGAAAGAGAGAGAGAGAGTCTATCCAAACATAAAGGCACTCACACAGAGAAGCACAGTCTCTCTCTCTCTCTCTCTCTTTCTCTCTCTCTCTCTCTCTCTC
>NW_005187414.1:6515385-6520012 GCF_000239375.1 Pundamilia nyererei
CACACACACACACACACACACACACACACACACACACACACACACACACACACACACATTGTTGAGCCATCTGAGCCCAGTGTGTCCAATAACAGCAGGTGCTGTCAAGTGCAAGCACAGCAGACCTGCCCTGACACAGAAACCCACACATGGATGGATGCACATATGTCAGCACGCCGCACACTCATTCATACACCTTCCTTTTCCGTGTAGCTCTCACATTCAGTAATTCATTTTTAAAGCGACGGTCTGATCGGTGAAGTTTATGCACTGTTACGGTTGTAGTCATGACAGCGTGCCTGGTACTGTTGGGATGTTCCCATCTGTGCAGGACTTCCTCCAGTGCCCATCAGCCCTACTTTATGTTAAATATTGAGCGTAAACTTTGGGATTTTAAAAAAAGTGTATTAAATATGATTTTATTTATATAGAGATATAAAATAACAATGACCAGTGACCAGCCTTCTGCTACAGTTTTACAAATATAGAATCAGCTTGAAAGAGTCAAAAGAACTTTGATGCTTTAATGTTTAGTTGAAATTTGATTACTTGTATTTACCAATTAGGTTAGTCCTCACGCCTAGAGACAAGTTGGCGACCACCTGGCGACCAATGAGGTTGCTAGGAAAAAATGAGGATTTGGTCATTGTTATTGTAAGTTATTGCTTAAAGCTGCGTTTACACAGGCCTATCAGTCAGTAACCCCTGGCAACCACGGAAAAAACAACTGGTTGGCGAGCATTTATGGGAGGATGGTGGCAGATGCTAGGTTGATGTTGTACCAAAAAACTCCCCAACTACTTGCTAAATTTGAAAGAAACTGCAAAAAGTTTCTTCAAAGTAAAACTTGCACCTTTTGGAACACAATTGAATCACAACTTTTACTTTCAAGGCAAACATTTTTACGTTTCCCAGTAGTGTTGCTCTTTTTCAGCTTTTCAAAAGTACAAGTGACTGAGATGATCTGAGAATGACCAAAGTATATTTCAAAAGAGGCTTTTGGTGCAGCCAAAAATGTACCACAATGGGTTCATAGCCTCATGCTAGCGCTAGAACATTAACACCGAACAAACAAACAACCATGGTTACACAATCATTTGTATTTTTAATGCTTATATTAAATATTCTGTATCAGATACCTTTCAGCTGCTTTGTTATTCACATGGATTACCACAGACAGCAGGTCTACATGTTTCATTTGGCAGATTTCTTTTTACAGCACATGCCCTGTTTGATGCAACCCCAAAGAGATTGGTGTCACGTCTGGGGATCTTTCGCTTGCTAGGCAAATGCGTAAACCACTACACTACACCTTTAGTTGATGTACGAACATGTAATATTTTCATAATGGGTTTTTGTCCAAGAACACCCAGGCTTCGCTGCTGGTGTGATCCCAGCTCAACACGGTCTCTAGCTTTGTCTGTAGTGCTGCCGTATGGCTTACCTTTAGGGCACTCTGAACTCAGCCGTCCAGAAATTTGCCTGCATGTGTGTGAGAAGAGATCAGGTGTAAACAAAGTTCATTTTAAACTCAACGACACACCCATAATGATTCGGGACAGTATTTTGCAGGGTTGCAATGCTATCTTGACAAAATCTGTGCCTTTGTGTTACCTCCTGCTACAGTATTCATTTAAATGAGAGACACTCACAGACAGGCAGCCTCACAAGCTGAAAACAATACCAGCTACACAGTCATGGCTGGTAATGAAGCCCTTGATTTGATATGTAAGTCGATGATGTGTAATCTCTTCTAGCTGAGAGCGTAGAACAGTAAATATCAGTCTCATTTGCACTAAATGAAGCTAATAATGGCATCCTTAGCTTTCATGTTATATTTTTTTTCTTATTTCTTTTTAGTGCACACCTTTTCTTTGTCTCATGCTCTCTCTTTGTTCCCCCCTCACCATCTCCCTGTCCCTGTCTTTGTCTGTGTGTGTTAATATATTTAGCAGTGCCATATCATACGCTGTGCTAACTTCATTAACTATCTCAGCATGAGCCTACAGTGACTGAATGATAATAACCCTCACCCCCCAGACTCACTGGCTCTACCACACACACACACACACACACACACACACACACACACACACACACACACACACACACACACACACACACACAGCCCTGGGAGCTTAACAGTAATGCATGTATAACTGATTACAGTTTACTTCATTATGACAAAGCATTTTATATTTGTTATTATGATAAATGACCTCTCTAACCCTATCAGACCCATCAGTGAGTTCATCATTAAGAGTCCCAAATAAATCTGTGTAAAGAAGACAGAAAAATCAGCTGATTGAAGAAAGGGGGTGATTTAAAAAAAACAAAAAAAACCAGCCACCGTTAGTTCAAATATTACGTCAGAGTTAGGCTGCGATTCATCTGCAAAATTGTTTTCTGCATTTAACAAAGAACCACAGCAAATCCTTACATTTGAGGGAGTTAGCCATGATTAATGACTAATGATTAATTTTCTGTTGGTCGACCAGTTGTTTGAGGTTTCACAGCATGTCTGCAATAATTAGGAAAAACGGTGCCGATCTCTATGCCAAGCTGTCCTTTTGAAAGCTTTAAACGGGTTTCTCCCAGTGTGGCACAGACGTTCACTTTGGACTCAGAGGTGAACTGATTAGATTTTTGTGGTCAGAGGTCAAAAGACCAAGGTCCCAGTAATCTCATGTCCGTTGCTGTCTCGTGAAAGCGATATTTCAGGAGCAGCTGCAAGGGATTTAATTACATCTGGCACAAATGTTGACTTGGACTCAAGAATGAACGGATCTGAATGTGGCGGTCAAGGGGCAAGCTCACTGTGGGCTTATGAAACATGTTTTTGGAAGTTTTTCAAGGATTAATGACACAATTTTCTCTCAAATGTCCAGACGGGTGAAAACACTAAGTCGGATCATTTAGATCCAGAAGGGCATCATCTTCAATGTGACATCATAACATTGTGTAAAAACACTTATTCTGCAACACCATTACTTAGGAACAAAGGTCATGACCATATGGTCAGAAGAGGGATTGATGAGACTACAAACTGTGGTGATTAATAGGTCCTGCTGGGGTTCAAGATGCTTGTAAAGCATCTGTGTTTTAGAATTTGTGGCTTTCTGTGGGTGAAGGATCACTAGTGTCGTGTCTACAGTGCATTTCCCAAACATAAATACACTTAATACCTTTTTTTTATTGAAAAGCCATCGTGGTTGGTAGAGGTGTACCATACTGCAAAGCTGTAACTAGAGTTTTATGTCATTTCTGTCACTGTTGGTAGTTTTACCTTTAACAGTCAAATGTTTTACAGAAAACATGCCTCTGTTTTCTTGCGTCTAATCTCACTCCTTTGCTTCTTTTTTCTATCAGGTCAGTGTGCTGGAGCGCCAGGTGATAGATTTCCTGGGATACCAGTGGGCTCCCATCCTGACCAACTTCCTGCACATCATTGTTGTCATCCTGGGCCTTTTTGGCACCATTCAGTTCAGGCCGAGATACGTCACTGGGGTTAGTTTTGCACTCAAAACAAGCATTTTACGTATACTCTGCTCTCTCTCTTTTTAAAGCTTTATAACTTATTTAAGTAGTATGTTTGATGTTTTCACAACCTTTCATTAAAAAAAAAGTTCAGGACAGTGAAAACTTCATTCATACCTGGAGGATGCACTATGAAATCCACTTGAATGGATAACAGAGAAAATTTAAACAGTTTGCATTAATAATTAATAAAAACGCATCTGCTGGTGGATGCAAGATTGATGGAAGACCATGTATTGTATTTATTTTATATACCGATGAGCCACTACATTAAAAATTTACAGTTTGAGTGAATAACTCTGATTATCTCATCACAATGTAAAGTGTTGCTGGGAAATCTGGTTCCAGGCATTCATGTTCATGTTATTTTGACACGTGCATTTCGGTGCATTTCGCACATTTACTATAGAACTGCTGAAGAAAAAAAGAATCAAGGTGCTGCAGTGCCCTAGTACGAGTTAACCTGATTGAAATGCTGTGGCAGAAATTTAAGCGAGGAGTGCATAGACGAATGCTCGCAAACCTCAAGGCACTCGAGCAATGTTGTAAAGAAGAGTGGTCCAAAATTTCCCTCACAACAGTGTGAGAGACTGATGAAGTCATACATAAAACAATTACTTCAACTTATTGCTGCTAAAGGTGCTTCTACAAGCTAGAATTATGGAGTGTAATTAGTTTTTCACAGGACTGCACAGTGAACACTTTGTTTTCCATGTGACTGTACCGCCGTGTTGCAGACGTGTTTTTAAGGGATTTAAAATACAATTTGATTATTAAAGAGTTTGAATAATGGTTTTAAACAGACATTAAATACATAAAATCTATTTGTATGGACCAATTTTAACCTCATTTTTCTGGCTTTCAGACTACTCCTGGGTTTTCTCCCGTTTAATTGAATAGCAAATCAAAAACCTGGAACATTGCTAGCAAAACTTTTTTTTTAAAACAAAGAACCCAAGGACCTAAGGCATTATCAGAGCCTGCACACTCCCAAGATCCCAGTCTAATCAAGCTTCTGTGGGATGTGCAGACAGAAGCCAAATGTAAAGCAGCTCCACCCAGTCTTTATATATATATATATATATATATA